>NC_143026.1:69185000-69357500 GCF_057628025.1 Oncorhynchus mykiss | reverse complement strand
CCTTGTTATGTTGTCTCTGCTCTCTCCCCTCTGCAACAATAGGATCTCCTGTTTAGATTGTCTCCCCTCTCTCCTCTCTGCAACAATAGGATCTCCTGGTTATGTTGTCTCTGCTCTCTCCCCTCTGGAACAATACGATCTCCTGGTTAGATTGTCTCTGCTCTCTCCCCTCTGCAACAATAGGATCTCCTGTTTAGATTGTCTCCCCTCTCTCCTCTCTGCAACAATAGGATCTCCTGGTTATGTTGTCTCTGCTCTCTCCCCTCTGGAACAATACGATCTCCTGGTTAGATTGTCTCTGCTCTCTCCCCTCTGCAACAATAGGATCTCCTTTTTAGATTGTCTCTGCTCTCTCCTCTCTCTGCAACAATAGGATCTCCTGGTTAGATTGTCTCTGCTCTCTCCCCTCTGGAACAGTAGGGTCTCCTGGTTAGATTGTCTCCTCTCTCTCCCCTCTGGAACAATAGGATCTACTGGTTAGATTATCTCTGCTCTCTCCCCTCTGGAACAATAGGATCTCCTGGTTAGATTGTCTCCTCTCTCTCCCCTGGAACAATAGGATCTCCTGGTTATATTGTCTCTGCTCTCTCCCCTCTGGAACAATAGGATCTCCTGGTTATATTGTCTCTGCTCTCTCCCCTCTGGAACAATAGGATCGCCTGGTTATATTGTCTCTGCTCTCTCCCCTCTGGAACAATAGGATCTCCTGGTTAGAAAGAATAAGAAAAAGGATCAAGAAATTATGATTAGGAGATAAGGTGGGGAGAGGATGATTAATTATGTAATGACTGCATTCATCGTGGCGGCTCCTCTTGGAGGTTGTTATCTGAGAGCGCAAATCCCTGAGTTGGATTGCCATTATCAATCATATGCGTCATTAAAATGCCATTCCTATTTGGAGAGAAAAAAGTGTTTGTTTGAATCCTCAAATTTAATTTGCACAATCTATTAAGTTATTTTGTACTTAATAAGTTTGTCAATAATTTCCTGGCTGTAAATGAATCAACCGGTAAGAGGATTATATAGACAATGGGTTTGAAAAATTCCTTTTAACCGTGTTCTTCTCTTTTGACTTTGCTTCTCATAGTGTATTTGTTCCTTTTTTTAAAGAATCAATTACATAACATCAAATGAATAGTGAAACTAGAGTTATGTCTTTGTCTCCATTGTAGGAATGTTGAAGAAGCTCACAACACTAAAAGTGGATGACAACCAGCTCACCTCACTGCCTAACACCATTGGAAGGTGAGTACTATCACTTCTCAAATTGCAATCCCTGAACTTCCCAAATGACATTTTTTGAGAGGATGTGGCCAAAAGCTAAACTAAATTCCAAGTCTTGTTTATTAATGCGTATCTATCATTGAACTGAATGTTAGTCAGTTTTAGGGCATCTATTGCATAACCAAATTAAAAGCCGTCAGAGACAGATTTTGATGGTAAATTGAGTTGACACATTGCATCTTAATCTTAGCTCGACTTCTATGCCAGTGGTTTGTTGCTGTAGTCAACACGGCCTGTGGATAGAAGGGGTCTGAAACTCTGCTGTCTCACTCTGGCACCTTCTCCTTGATGCTGCTTCTCACCTCACATCGACTAACGCTAATTTGCTCCATCACTGTTCACACCAAGTACAGAGTGATGTAGAACATTGTGTCTCAGTTGGCGGCACTGAGAGAGAGACAGAGAGAGAGAGAGAGGGAGGGAGAGAGAGAGAGAGAGAGAGAGGGAGGGAGGGAGGGAAAGAGAGAGGGAGAGAGAGAGAGGGAGGGAGGGAAAGAGAGAGGGAGAGAGGGAGCGAGAGGGAGGGAGAGGGAGGGAAAGAGAGAGGCAGAGAGGGAGAGAGATACATTTTGGGGGTGTGCCATTCATTTGTTGTGCAATATTTAAAATGGAGGCTGTCTGAGTGGACTTGACTCTGATGTAAAAAAAAAAAAAAAAAAAACTTCCCAAGCTTCCTCTGCTTGTATTGCAACCTCAAACTCAAACACAATAGCCAGCCAAGTTGATTTGCTTGTTTTATATATACGATATCAGTTTAATCTGTAAACTAGAATGAGTCAGAGGCAATTCTGGGGGTCAAGTCTGAAGACACCCAGTTACTGGGATGTCATAGGTCAGGGTCACCACCTTACAGCTCATCATATCATGTTCATCCTTACCGTGCCCTGCCTCCCCCACTGCTGCTCCCCAAGCCTGTGATACTGTTTCCTGTACACCTTTTTTTCTTGGTTTGTCATTGGTCGGTTTTGTGTGTTGTGGTTATTTCACATGCATCTAAAATGGGCCACTTAGTGGACGCGCCAAAATAGGGTAAGTAGACTGTAAATCCCTGTCTCCTGTACACGTTCCTCCTCGCCACAGCATGTTTATTCAGGCAAGTGCTCACCTTAATGTCCCCTGTCTGTATGTTCCGGCCAGGGAAGCAGCTCTAGTAAAAGGCCTGCATATGGGAGGCCAGCTGGGCCAGCCTGTCCAGACAAATGTTGAGCTAATGACTCTGCTGTGTGTGTAATAAATAAAAACAATTGTAAATGGTGATTGGCCCAAATGCTGATTGACTTTAAGCTGTGGTATGACACAAAATTAACTGTTTACTGTTCTAATAACGTTGATAAGCAGCAATAAGGCACCTCGGGGGTTTGTGGTATATAGCCAATATACCACAGCTAAGGGCTGTATCCAGGCACTTCACATTGTATCGTGCTTAAGAACAGCCCTTAACTGTGGTATATTGACCATATATCACACCCCCTCAGGCCTTATTGCTTAAATGAAGTATTTCCAGTGTGAGGAGGCAGCTCTTTCCCTCATCCTATCCTGTTCAAATACAATTACATTTTACACTAAACGCTCTGTTGGAGTTTGAATTTAAAAACTGGACAGTTGTTGTTGTTTTTGCTCACGTTGTCCTTTCAAATCTGACAAAGAGGCAAGGGCATTTGACTCAATAAACACTGTGGCTTTAGAGTTTAAGGTATAATATAAGAGTTAAGTTTGTCATTCATGAAGTTCAGTATTTAATATTCCCGATTTTGGTAAAAAGCATACTGTTGATTATAATCTGATTGAAAAGAGATACTGGCACCACCAGATAGTGAGTATTCATTTTCATTTTCACTCATGGAATTAATAAAGTTGAATAAATGTTGTGGTTTGTCTGTAAAAATCTCTCATTCTATCAAGTCATGGTATTGAATATTGCCATGATCCTCATGAATCCATTTGATTCATGATTTCACCTTTCTGTAGTCTGTACATGTCTTAGATGGATCTACTCTTATAAGGAACACAATTATGATTTGTTTCCATTAATGTCTCTACACCAAGGAGGGATCAGTCATCTGAGACTGTATCTGTCAACAACAAATACAGTCAATAACTAATAATGCAACCTGCTGCTGAAATGAATCTGCCCGTGGCTTGAGTGAAATAATGCTTGTATCATTATGATACAGTTGAAGTCGGAAGTTTACATACACCTTAGCCAACTACATTTAAACTCAGTTTTCACAATTCCTGACGTTTAATCCTAGTAAAAATCCCCTGTCTTAGGTCTGTTAGGATCACCACTTTATTTTAAGAATGTGAAATGTCAGAGAAATGGTAGAGAGAATGATTCATTTCAGCTTTTATTTCTTTCATCACAATCCCAGTGGGTCAGAAGTTTACATACACTTAATTAGTATATGTTTAATTTGGGTCAAACGTTTCGGGTAGCCTTCCACAAGCTTCCCACAATAAGTTGGGTGAATTTTGGCCCATTCCTCCTGACAGAGCTTGTGTAACGGAGTCAGGTTTGTAGGCCTCCTTGCTCGCACACGCTTTTTCAGTTCAGCCCACAAATTTTCTATGGGATTGAGGTCAGGGCTTTGTGGTGGCCACTCCAATACCTTGACTTTGTTGTCCTTAAGCCATTTTGCCACAACTTTGGAAGTATGCTTGGGGTCATTGTCCATTTGGAAGACCCATTTGTGACCAAGCTTTAACTTCCTGACTGATGTCTTGAGATGTTGCTTTAATATATCCACATAATTTTCTTTCCTCATGATGCCATCTATTTTGTGAAGTGCACCAGTCCCTCCTGCAGCAAAGCACTCCCACAACATGATGCTGCCACCCCCATGTGTCACGATTGAGATGGTGTTCTTTAGCTTGCTAGCCTCCCCCTTTTTCCTCCAAACATAACAATGGTCATTATGTCCAAACAGTTATATTTTTGTTTCATCAGACCAGAGGACATTTCTCCAAAAAGTACAGTCTTTGTTCCCATGTGCAGTTGTAAACCGTAGTCTGTTTTTCTATGGCGGTTTTGGAACAGTGGCTTCTTCCTTGCCGAGTGGCCTTTCAGGTTATGTCAATATAGGACTCGTTTTTACTGTGGATATAGATACTTTTGTACCCGTTTCCTCCAGCATCTTCACAATGTCCTTTGCTGTTGTTCTGGGATTGATTTTCACTTTTCGCCTCAAAGTACGATCATCTCTAGGAGACAGAACGCGTCTCCTTCCTGAGCGATATTACAGCTGCATGGTCCCATGGTGTTTATACTTGCGTACTATTGTTTGTACAGATGAACGTTGTACCTTCAGGCATTTGGAAATTGCTTCCAAGGATGAACCAGACTTGTGGTCTACAATATTTTCTGAGGTATTGGCTGATTTCTTTTCATTTTCCCATGATGTCAAGCAAAGAGGCACTGAGTTTGAAGGTAGGCCTTGAAATACATCCACAGGTACACCTCCAATTAACTCAAATTATGTCAATTAGCCTATCAGAAGCTTCTAAATTCATGACATCATTTTGGGGAATTTTCAAAGCTGTTTAAAGGCACAGTCAACTTAGTGTATGTAAACTTCTGACCCACTGGAATTGTGATACAGTGAATTCTAAGTGAAATAATCTGTCTGTTAACAATTGTTGAAAAAATTACTAGTGTCATGCAGAAAGTAGATGTCCTAACCGACTTGACAGAACTATAGTTTGTTAAGAAGACATTTGTGGAGTGGTTGAAAAACAAGTTTTAATGACTCCAACCTAAGTGTATGTAAATGTTCCACTTCAATAATTCACAGCCCATTTTTTTGCGTACAAATTAAGTTGGTCTGTGTAAGTAGGTCTGTGCTTCGCAGGTTCTTGACAAAATGATATGCACATATTAATATGGTACATCAAAGACATGTGTAGTAGAAAATCTGCAGATTTGTGGTTGTTTTTCCTTTATTTTTTACTGATAGGGTTTTGGTTATTGTGCTTCTTTACATGTTGATGTTACACTAATAACTAACCAAGTGGAAGTAGCTGTGGCATGAAGGATTCTTAAGGGACCCGTTCTCCTCTTTCTTCTTCTACCCAGTTTATCGCTTTTAGAGGAGTTTGACTGCAGCTGTAATGAATTAGAGTCCCTGCCCCCCACCATTGGCTACCTGCCCAACCTTCGCACGTTTTCTGCTGATGAAAACTTTCTCATTGAACTACCCAGGGAGGTACGTCCGTCCGTCTGTCCCTATATCCTCACAGTGCTCCTGTACTCACACACATACACAATGCATTTGGTTGTGTATTTAACAGTGTTGGGGAATAGTGAACTACATCTAGTTCAACTAGTAATTTAACTATGTTTTGCAGTAGCTTGGTGGCAGTTGAACTAAATTCAAATCTTGGTAGTGTTGTCAGTAGTTAATTACTTTTTTGTCATGCAGCGATGTGGCTAACTACTGGAACTACATGCTACTTTTTTGCAAAAATAATATATAGGTGAGGTAGGCAAGAATTTTCTTGCTTTTTCAGCGTCAGACCTGCCTAATTTTCACTTGAAATGTTGAATAGGCTAAATCACACCTTCTGCTAACATCTGACTCCAGAGTGATCTATTCTTGCAATTTGTAGTCTATGACATTTCAGGTTGAGATATGATAATTTAGCACAAAGTTGTTTGGATGTAGTGATCTACTTTTTCTTCAGGGTAGCTTTAGTGTAGCTTAACTTCTTCCCGTGTGAAGAAATTGGTAGTGTGGTAAACTATATTTTCAGAGTAGCTTCCTCAAAACTGGTCATTTATATGGTTTGGTGCATGGAAGATGGAAAGTGATCACTGAAATATCTGCTTGGCTCTTTTGTTGCAGATTGGGAACTGTAAGAATGTGACAGTCATGTCGTTGCGCTCCAATAAACTAGAGTTTCTACCTGATGAGATTGGGCAGATGACCAAGCTACGTGTTCTCAACTTAAGCGACAATAGGTATCTACCGATTGTTCTGCTATGTATACATACAGTAGCACACGCACACGCACATACAGAAACACAGACACACAGAAACGCAGACACACAGTGAATCCATATGTTCCTCACACTCTCATTGACGAGGAAAAGGCTTGTGTTGTGTGTCTATATATTTACATAGAGCGTAGGTGGAGTGGGGCATTCTTCTGAGGATTTTATATAAACTAGGGAAGCTAGCTAGTGGTTATTATTTTGTTAATAGCACATTAAGATAGCTGCACAGCCTTAGAAAGCACTTCCCCCTGCCCACGGGCTAATTAAGAAAGCTCTTTATGAGATGTTTGGTTGCTCTGCCAGTGATTAACTGGATCCAAGGTAATTAAACCTGACCATCACTTAACACACGACAGCCATTAGTCAGACCTGCCTCTACACGCAGCACCACACACCACAGAGCTGATAGGCTGCCTCAGAATGGGCATCGAATCACCCCAACCCTGCATCATCCTGCCTACGGTAGCCCACAACACTGTCTTCCTCTGACATATTTCTGTTGTCAAAGTGAGGCAGAGTTTGCTGAGCGTGTTGCCAAGGTGAGTAGTGGGTGTCAGTCAGTCAGAGGCAGGCTATTATAGTTCCTTGGCAGAGGAATAATATTGGCTTTTCACAGGGGACTTAATGATGATCTGTGTCCTTGAACACACCCGAACACAGTGTACTCTTTGAGATGATATGCCTTCTTACTCCCATTTCGTCTTCTTTTCCCTTACACAGATTAAAGAATCTCCCGTTCACTTTCACAAAACTAAAAGATCTTGCTGCTCTTTGGCTTTCAGACAATCAGGTAAATATGATCTTATATATTGTTTTGTTAGAAAGAAACAGACCTTTACGTTTTAGGATTAAATCTATTGTTTTACCTGTGTTAGCTATACTTGAAGTGTCAATGATGTGTGATTGTCTTCTGTGTGCAGTCCAAGGCCCTGATCCCTCTCCAGACCGAGGCTCATCCAGAGACCAAGCAGAGGGTCCTCACCAACTACATGTTCCCTCAGCAACCACGACATGATGAGGGTGAGCTAGCCAGATACTGTGGGTGGAAATGTAACACATGCTGACATGAGGGAAAATGCTCATAGCCAAGTATTCCCACAAAGTGGATGTTGCAGTACTATGAGTATGTGATTTTGTGATCTCTAAGGTGCCATGGATATGTATTTACAATTGATGAATGGTGCTTGAAATAACACTGGTATCCCTCATAGTAATGGGTATAGTGATATGTGATATGTGTCACTGTACTACCCTTTGAGGGTCAGAGAGACTGAAGGTGTAAATTTACTCAGGGATTGAATCCATTTTGAGGTTCCACTTGAGGGCGTTTGACAGATGGTTGGGTTAGGTGCCAGTGCACTGTATGCTGTTGGTGAAGTGAGCATATCAGAACAGCACCAGTGTGAGACCAGTGCACAATAAGTCAGTGACACCTCCCTGTTTTCCTGCCCGTAGACTACCAGTCAGACAGCGACAGCTTCAACCCCACCTTATGGGAGGAGCAGCGTCAGCAGAGGATGACCGTCGCCTTTGAGTTCGAGGAGAAGAAGGAGGAGGAGGACAACTCTGGAAAAGTCAAGGTTTCACAGGACTTTCTGTTGACCTCAGTTTCCCCCGTTTTTATTTAGTTATTCCCGCTTATTTTGCTTGTCCTGTCCGTCCAGGTTGAGATCAATCTGAAGCGCTACCCCACACCGTACCCAGAGGACCTGAAGAACATGGTGAAGTCAGTGCAGAACATGGTGGGCAAGAACCAGCTTCCCCTCAGCACTGTTACTAACTCCTCTGGTACCAACATGGAGTCACGAAAACAAGAACAGTATGAGCCCCCCTGGCCCATGCCCCCCAAAGAGGTAACAGACCGGGTCATACCACACACCCAGAGACCTACACACACACACACACACACACACACACACACACACACACACACACACACACACACACACACACACATACAAAAACAAATGATTTGATTATACATAGTCCTCTTTGGCTGAATGCGATAGATATGTGTCACCCAGTCACTCAGAGTGATCTTCTGTTCCAGGTGATGGAAAGAGAGATGTTAGAGAGAGAGAGAGAGTTCAACAAGACTCAGATGACAGAGCAGGGCATCATCCACAACTCTGCCATCGACATCCCAAAGCGCAAGGACAAGGAGGATCTGACTGAGAGCTCAGAGGTACAGGAGCAATTTCCTTATCTCTTTGTGAAAATGTTAAATCGTTTGTAGCACTTAATTACGTCCTTTTAACACCAGGAAAGCAAAACAAAACAACAGCTTGTATTGGGCTTGGTGGGGGAGAGAGTACTGACATGAATGTTTACACTGCAGCCTCAAGGTCCTCTCAGGCCGTTATGTCAGATTTAGTCCTTAGTTGCCTTGGACATCTCAATGTGAGAGTTCGGGTAGAGGTGAGACCACCTGTATTGAACGCATGGGAACTGAATTTCATTGAAAGAACTGAGTGGGTGTGTCCAAACTTTTTCAAAGACATAGATTAATGTAGTATCAGGTTTCAGTGTTTTTGACTTATGGCCAGGTGTGACAAAGTTTGAGGGGGCGATGTATTAAACCCAGGGCCATGGAACTGTGGCGCAGCAACTTTTTAGAGGTGATTGAAACCTACAGAGATCATAGAATCCTTTCATCTGGAAGCCTCAAAGGCCCCATGATGGCTTCAACTGGGTCTTTGTTAAATCGTTAGCTCTCTCTCTCTAAATACGCAGAGGAGTCAGACTGCTGAGGTGCTGTTTTCAGATTTTTTTTATGCTGTGTGCAAAAAGGTGCATTATCTTGGCATAATATCATATTGTGGCTGAAATGGAGGTTAACTCGGCCATAGCTCAAATGTCAAGTATTAGTGCATTTGCAAGTCCCCAGGGGGGCAACCTGGTGCAGAATTTGTAGCCTTTAATAAGGCTTGAAATACTGCACAACGAACAGCAGAGGCTGTTGAACAAACAGAGCAAAGGTCAGTGTTAAATGTCAATTGCATTCAGAGGACTCCAAGAGGCTAGATCTGAATAAGCGCCTGTTCCCAGAGTCAAGTGGTCAGCATCTGGAGATGAATGAAGCAGGTCATATAATATGTATCTTGTATCTGATTACTGTCATTTCTTTATAAGCTCTATAGGAGCCCAGAGTTTGGGCCATTTACATCAGGGTTGTAAATGCACTCATGCTGGTTGTGAGTCCTTTAAACATTCTATATATTTAAGATGAGATGTAGATGAGATTTTATTTTAACCTGTAAAATGAAAATACATTTCCAGTGGAAGTAGGTTCCAACTTCCAAGGAGTCAGCTAGCAACCACTTACTTTCCTAACCCTAAATCTGGAAGGTTCTCCTGTGCTTGGCACTCTGCTACATCTCTACCTCTCTGTAAAGTGTGTTGACAGAGCTGCAATGTCCTGTGTACTTTGTGTCCATAACTGCTTTGGATTGCCTCATGCTGTCTCCTCCCATAAAACCCCAGGGAGAAAGAGACCCTTGGGTGCCGCGATGCTGCAATGGGAACTGGGTCACTGGGTGGGGGCTGGAGGGGTGGGGGGCTGGTGGGGAGGGGGGCTGGAGGGATTGGGGGATGGAGGGGTAGGGGTGGCTGGAGGGATGTGGGGGATGGATGGGTGGGGAGGATGGATGGGTGGGGGGGTGAAGGGGTGGGGGGGCTGATGCCATAAACCATGCTTCTTTACCTCACACAACTTTTTTTTTGTAGAACCATGAAAACTTCCTCTCCATCTTTTATTTGTTTGTATGTGTGTTTGTTTGTTTTGCTTAGATTTCTTTACATCGCGTGGTTCCCAAGCTGCCACAGCCAGAGAATGCATCATCAGCCGTTACAGCTTCTTCCTGTTTCTGCCTCATAGTAAGTGGCTGTGAGATCAGACATTAGACAGTCTGCTCAACCACGGCTCGGCTGGTGTGACTTCACACTGCCTCTTGCACGCTGACAAAGACTATGAAACGTCTGGAGAAACAAAGTCGGAGTATCATGAAATATGAAGATGAAAGCCGATAACAGCCACTCTCTCTAATGAACAGTGAAACTGTAGATATGTAATGTATATCTTGTACAGTACTTATGAAGAGGAAAATTTTTTATGCAAAGTCTGCATCATGGCATATATAGTATACACAGTAGTGTGCCAATGGGCAGTAGACTGGCAGTGCCAAGGCTAACTCCAGCACTTATTGGCATCACCACACCACGCAGCTGTTTGTTTTGAGATAATCAAGCATTCCTCTGAGACGTGGCAAAAAGCATCCAGCCTGGCATACCAATTACTCCCAGCCAAAGAGAAGGTGCTGGTAAATTATGGACACAATCTTGGGAGTGATTTAAGGTGGCATTTTTACCCAAAGCAGAAAGCGGTTGCAGCTGTCGTTGCGTGTCATGTAACACTGAACATGCTGAACCCTCATAGTAGCCCCATCATGGGTATGGATTTATAGATATTCGATTATATGTTTTGAAACGTATAGAAGTATTGGATATATTGTGATCTCTTTTTTACACAAGAGAAAAAGAAGATGGCGGGAGATACAGATATGCCAGTGAGACAGTGCTGTGTAGTGAGTGTTCCTGGGATGTGGTTCCTGGAGTCGCCTGGCAAGCAGGCCTGGTGGTCTCTTTCCGCTCGGCTGCCTCAGCCTGCCCTGTGGGGGTGCAATGAGCAGAGCTGCAGATGTGGGACATCAGGTGTGGGAAGTAGGCTCTCCTGTAGCAAGCAGCTGGGCCTCTAAGCCCTAAGAGAGAAGGAAGTCACAGATACTGTAGGACATGCTCCAGTGTGTTACACATCACTAAGATATAGAGAAAATATATCAGTTACTGATGACACTATCAGCATAAGCAGTACAATAATGATCAGTTATGTACTATATTTGTGTCCTTTTGTTAGTTCCTGCCTCAGGAAGAGCTTGTGGAGTTAAGTCGTTGAAGCTGTTAACCAAGCTGTGTGTAGGTTTTTGTCTTTTGGTCTTTTGTTCAGAAATAAGAATTGTGTAATAACTTTTCTCAGGATTCTATGAGCGGCTCTCCGAATGATATCCGTATCTCTGATATGAGGCCCACCCTGGTGGAACCGGCCATGTACAAACCAAAGGTTGTATTACTGGGGAAAGACAAGAAAGGTAGGCCGTAAACTCCCATCCCTGGTATTCTACTTCACTACAAACACAACCATTATCATTAAGGTTATATCATCACTGCTCTCTGTTCCTCTAAACTCATTTCAGAAAACAAAAATGAGTGATGTTAGAGGTGAAAGATCACGCCCCCAAGACATGCTAACCTCCCCTGTTATGGTAATGGTGAAAGGTTAGCATGTGTTGGGTGTATGATCTTTGACCCTCCGTAACTTTCTCAGTCATTGTTATTCACGATTTATCCAGGATTGTCCATAATAATGGTAGCATCCGCATTAATGTAGTGTTTAGAAATGTATTATATTCTAATTTCTAAGAAAAGGTACTCTAAAATTACACAATAAATGATTTACCGTTCATTTCTATTGGGCACAAAATAATCTGAAACACAACCCAAACAAACTGTGAAGGCATCAAACACGTTTATAGAGTCACAAGCTTGATGTAGTCATTGCATGCTAGGAAAATGGGTACAAATACTGAACTTTTTAATACTTTATAAGAATCTTTAGGGGTGTCAATCATTTTTATCCCTACCTTTTTGAGATAAACAATGATTACTTGTTAAACAAAATCTCTTTCTCTGAACAATTATACCAGTATAAAATAATATAATTTCCCAATGTTTTAAAATTATTTTATAGTCATTATTGCTCATCTTTATCAATGGTGACCCCACCATATACAGTACCATTCGAACGTTTAGACCTACTCATTCAAGGGTTTTTCTTTATTTTTACTATTTTCTACATGACATTTTATCAAGGCACACCTGTAAATTGAAATGCATTCATGAAGCTGGTTGAGAGAATGTCAAGAGTGTGCAAAGCTGTCATCAAGGCAAAGGGTGGCTACTTTGAAGAATCTCATATGAACATATATTTGATTTTTTTAACACTTTTTTGGTTACTATATGATTCCATATGTGTTATTTCATAGTTTTGATGTCTTCACTGTTATTCTACAATGTAGAAAATAGTAAAAATAAAGGAAAACGCTTGAATGAGTAGGTGTGTCCAAACTTTTGACTGGTACTATATATTTTGGTCCATACTTTCAAACTGATAAAGCAGAGAGAGAGTAAGCTGATTGACTAGTTGCTGCAGGCCATTTGGGCTGATATCTCAATCGGTGGGAGGCTGACCCCTATCAGCAAATACACTCACTCTCCGCTCTTATCCTATTCTGACATGAAAAAGCCTCAAGCTTTCTAAACTCTACAGTGAAAATCCCTGTGTTTGCTATTGTTATTTCTAATTGCATGGTTGTTTCCTCCTGTGAGATTACAAAGCATAGTCCTGCAATGCACAATTATTATATAATGTCCTTGGGGAGTTTTGTATTCTAATTAGGTACGGTATAAAGCATAAGGGCGACTCCACGCCAGCGGGAGCGGGAATAATATTTTTGGTATCTCAGATTGTTCTGGCAATTCTCACATAGAAAATTAATTGGGAGGAAGGATGTTTAAAATGCTTTTTACATTTGTACCACAAACTATTTTTTTGAAAATCATGATGGAATTGGCCATTTTATGCCCTTTATAGACCTATACATGCCTCCTGTAAGACCATATGATATGTGAACCATATATGATACAGACAACATCTTGGTGTCATTATACTCCGTATAGTGGTCTCTCTAATATGTAGTATGTCTTTATTCTGAAATACAAATATTCACATTCATTTATTCAACATTAAAAAGATTTATTCCTCAAAATGACCCTTTTAGATTGTGTTCATTTTAAGACAGATTGTTCGGGACGATATACTCTACAAGTACATCACATTTCTAGAGTGGACTCTGCTAATTCTGAGGGTATGATACATTTTATGAGCACCACCAACACCGTGAATGGGAAAATAGATTAAATGCAAACTCCCTCTGCTGGTGACTTGCTGAATGTGCAATCCTAAAGGAGGGCTGTGATTGGTTACTGACCTATAACGTCAATTTCTGTACATAAAATGGGTCATATCATTAAAAGTACCAGAGAGCACACTCTGTAAATTAGAGATGTTTACAAACAAATCTTCATCAAAAAGGGTAGTTTAGAAATACTAATATTACTTTTTATCACATTGAATAAATACACATCAAAAGGTGTATTTCAGAATAAAGACATACTTCATATTAGAGAGACCAATATAAGGAGTATAATGACACCAAGATGGGCATAAAATGGCAATATTACTCATTATACAAAAAAACTTTTTTGATACAAATGTAAAAAGCATGTTATACATCCTTCCTCCCAAGGAAGTAACTAT
Source organism: Oncorhynchus mykiss (assembly GCF_057628025.1). Taxonomy (NCBI): domain Eukaryota; kingdom Metazoa; phylum Chordata; class Actinopteri; order Salmoniformes; family Salmonidae; genus Oncorhynchus; species Oncorhynchus mykiss. Next base: position 69,343,791 of record NC_143026.1, on the reverse strand, counting down.
GTGAGAATTGCCAGAACTATCTGAGATACCAAAAATATTTCACGTGGAATCGCCCATGTTTATTGCAATCCATTACATAACGACTCCCTGTTGGATTGAGGAGAACAGCATCCAATTCTCTCCAATAGCTTTTGCTCCCCTGGAGACCCAGCTTTAGCCCACATTTCAAGTGGAAACACGAGCAGTGACCTTTTGAAAATAAGATAACTCCTTAAGCCCCCATTCAAATGAAATGTTCAGGTAGATGACAGCAGAGACATGTCAATGCTTTTCTCTCGCCCTTCCCTGTCAGAGTCTACAGATGAATCAGATCCGGATAAGATGCATTGCCTGAACAACAGTGGCTCGTCAGCCACCTACTCGGACTACTCTCCATCCCAGGGTTCTTCTGGCTCCTCTAACCCCCCGGGCAACGTGGCCGCCCTGCAGGCTGCTGGGAAGGATGGAGGAGTGCCTCAACAACACTGGACCAACAGGTGGGCAGTGGCTCACCGGCTTTCAACCCACAGTCCTCACACAGAACCAGTGGCCAGCTACAGACACACGCCTGATAGCAAGCTTACGGTGACCCATGATCGGTCTTCCATCGGCAAAATCAGAGGCTCAGCATAGCCCTATATCGTCTGTTTGCCGACAATGGTCTGATGTCAGTTTGCCTACCATGGTGTGCTGCCTCAGCCACCTGTGGTATGATAAGTGCTTGCTAGCTGGGTCACTTCCAGTACTGTTCTGTACTGTGTAAATATGTCATTTAGCAGGCATCGATTCCAGCCGTCTGTTTCTTGAGACAGGGATGTTGTGTAGAGCACCTGGGTGAACAAGGGTTGGAACTCCAGCTGTCAAGAGGCTGTGTGAGGGGAGAGAGTGGCGCAACAAGGCTATTTTAAATCTTTCATTAACATACATCTCCATAAGACTGACAGAGCGCCGCACAGCACACCTCTCACTCACTCACTCACTCACTCACTCACTCACTCACTCACTCACTCACTCACTCACTCACTCACTCACTCACCCACTCTCACACACAGAGATAGCCCTATTTGGTAAAATACCAAGTACGTATTATGACAAGAACAGCTCAATTAAGAAAAGAGAAATGACATGACATGTCCACCATTACTTTAATTCCGAAAGTTTCTTCAAGTGCAGTCGCAAAACCCATTAAGCGCTATGATGAAACTGGCTCTCATGAGGACCACCACAGGAAAGGAAGACCCAGAGTTACCTCTGCTGCAGAGGATAAGTTCATTAGAGTTAACTGCACCTCAGATTGCAGCCCAAATAAATGCTTCACAGAGTTCAAGTAACAGACATATCTCAACATCAATTGTTCAGAGGAGACTGTGTGAATCAGGCCTTCATGGTCGATTGCTGCAAAGAAACCACTACTAAAGGACACCAAGAAGAAGAGACTTGCTTGGGCCAAGAAACACAAGCAATTTGGTGGAAATCTGTCTTGGTCTGATGAGTCTAAATTTAATAATTTTGGTTTCAACCGCCGTGTCTTTGTGAGACACAGAGTAAGTGAATGGATTATCTCTGCATGTGTGGTTCCCACCGTGAAGCATGGAGGAGGAGGTGTGATGGTGTGGGGGTGCTTTGCTCGCGACACTGTCAGTGATTTATTTAGAATTCAAGGCACACTTAACCAGCATGGCTACCACAGCATTCTGAAGCAATACACCATCCCATCTGGTTTGCGCGTAATGGGACTATAATTTGTTTTTCAACAGGACAATGACCAAAAGCACACCTCCAGGTTTTGTAAGGGCTATTTGACCAAGAAGGTGTCACGGATCCCTCCGGAACTTTCATTATGCACACCTGGCCCCTATTCCCAGTGATTAGTAATTGCTTGAGTGTGTCCTTGGTTTACCATTGTCCTGTCGATTATTATTACAATGTCCGTTGGTGCGTGTGAGTACCTGTGCTGTGTGTTTTGTCTTTCGTGCCATTGTGGATTGTGCAGATGATTATGGGTCTCGTAATATCATTGTGCGCTTGTGTTATTTATTCGAGGTACTCCTCGTTCTTTAGTTCAGGTTTCAACCCTGTGTTTTGTATAGTGTTTGCCTTTAAACGGCACACCGTAATTTGGGGTATAATAAAAAACCTATTACGCGTTCCTGCGCCTGTCTCTCGACCATTTATGCCAACGAAACAGAATAATCCACCATTACGGGAGACAGCGGGAATGGCCCGTCTGACGACGCTGTGACTGGTCCATCTGGCGCCGCGGCAACTTCAGCAGCTGCAACTGGACCGTCCGACACCGCCACAACGTGTCCGTCCGGCGATGCAACTTCAGCAGCTGCAACTGGCCCGTCCGACGCCACTGCGAATGGTCCTTCCGACAACCGCCGCAACATCGGCAGTTGCAACTAGCCCGTCCGGCGACGATACAACTTCGGCAGTTGCAACTAGCCCGTCCGACGACGATGCAACTTCGGCAGTTGCAACTAGCCCGTCCGACGACGATGCAACCTCGGCAGTTGCAACTAGCCCGTTCGACGACAATACAACTTTGGCAGTTGCAACTAGCCCGTCCGACGACGATGCAACCTCGGCAGTTGCAACTAGCCCGTCCGACGACGATGCAACTTCGGCAGTTGCAACTAGCTCGTCCGACGACGATGCAACTTCGGCAGTTGCAACTAGCCCGTCCGACGACGATACAACTTCGGCAGTTGCAACTAGCCCGTCCGACGACGATACAACTTCGGCAGTTGCAACTAGCCCGTCCGACGACGATACAACTTCGGCAGTTGCAACTAGCCCGTCCGACGACGATACAACTTCGGCAGTTGCAACTAGCCCGTCCGACGACGATACAACTTCGGCAGTTGCAACTAGCCCGTCCGACCCGCACTGCGTTCCTGTGATCGTCCTCGAGGCCGGTGGCATTGCGCTGCTTGTGCAGCGCGTCAGGGAGGATACTGTCAAGGATCCCTCCGGAACTTTCATTACGCACACCTGGCCCCTATTCCCAGTGATTGGTAATTGTATAAGTGTGTCCTTGGTTTACCATTGTCCTATTGATTATTGTTACAATGTCCATTGGTTTGTGTGAGTACCTGTGCTGTGTGTTTTGGCTTTCGTGCCATTGTGGATTGCGCAGATGATTACGGGTCCCGTGTGTTAATCATTGTGCGCTTGTGTTATTTATTCGAGGTACTCCTCGCTCTTTTATTTGGGTTTCAACTCTATGTTTTGTATAGTGTTTGTTTGGGCTTTGTCCCCGTGCCTTTACACGGCACGCCGTCATTTGGGGTATAATAAAAAAAACTATTACGCATTCCTGCGCCTGTCTTCCGACCATTTATGCCAACGTGACAGAAGGAGAGTGATGGAGTGCTGCATCACCTGACCTTAACCCAATTGAGATGGTTTTGTATGAGTTGAACCGCAGAGTGAAGGAAAAGCAGCCAACAAGTGCTCAGCATGTGTGGGAACTCCTTCAAGACTGTTGGAAAAGCATTCCTCATGAAGTTGGTTGAGAGAATGCCAAGAGTATGCAACGCTGTCATCAAGGCAAAGGGTGGTTACTTTGAAGAATCTAAAATGTAAAATGTATTTTGATTTGTTTAACACTTTTTTTGGTTACTGTATGATATATGTTATTTCATAGTTCTGATGTCTTCACTATTATTCTACAATGTAGAAAATAGTAAAAATGAAGAAAAACCGTTGAGTGAGTATGTGTGTCCAAACTTTTGATTGGTGCTGTACATCTTAATGAAATGATACGCTGTCATACCTGTGCTTACGCTCTTTCTGCAGGCTGGTCCAGCAGTTCCCCAAACCCATCGAAACCAAGCCGCTACTGAGTCAGAGAGACCCCAGAGAGACCCCTCCCTCCAGCACACTGCAGCAGCGCGGTGAGCGACGCCCCCTCAGTGACACCTTTGACCAGTGGAACGATACCTCCCACTACGACAACACAGGCTTCGTGTCTGAGGAGGCTCCTCTGGAGATCCCCAGTGGTAGCAGCAGTGGTAACCCCATGCTGGGCTCCAAGTCCCGCAGCTCCTCCACCTCCCACGGGGGCCGCCGGCCCCTCATGAGGCAGGAGCGCATCGTGGGCGTCCCCCTGGAGCTGCAGGATGCCCCTCACCAACACCCACACCCCTCCCACCAATTCCATAATGTCCGCACCACGCCAGAAAATGAAGTGCCTCAGCCTCCCCCTCCCAACCCATGGCAGAACTGGACACGAACGCCCAGCCCCTTCGAGGACCGCACAGCTTTCCCCTCAAAACTGAGCTCCCCAGGCAACAGCCCCAACCCTGACCGCAAGGACTTTGAGCAGGAGATGCATCATGGGGAGCTGCCGGGGACGTTCCCCTCCACAGGGACATGGGGTTACCTAGACTCCAGGAACTCGGGGCAGGGTCAGGGGCGCAGCAACCAGCAGGCCAACATATCCAGCATGTACCAACATGTTCAATCCAAACCCACTAGACCAAGCTCTGGGGCCATGGTGATGAGCAAGAGCTCTGAGCGCCTCTCTCCCATGATGAAGGAGGTGAAGGCTAAGTTCAAGAAGTCCCAGAGCATTGATGAAATAGACATGGGCTCCTACAAGGTGTACAGCATACCAGTGGACAGCTACAGCTCCAGCATAGAGAACCATGGGAGTGTTGACCGTCCAGACATGCCGGCCCCCATGGAACAGAGCATGTCCCGCAGCCAGTCTGCCCCCATGCTGGACGATGATGATGCCTACGGCACAAATAGCCAGCAGCAGAAGCCTGCCATCCCCAAGAAGGTCTACCACTTCGACCAGAGCTTCAACCCTCAGGTGGCTATGGATATGAGGAATCAGCAGCAGGAGAGGAGGGCCCCTCCGCCCTTCCCCAACACCCCTGAGTATGTCAACCAGCCAGGGAAGACCCTGCCCAAAGAGCTGGTGAGCCCCAGGGGCTACCGGGGTTACCCTCCTATGGACCAGATGTTCTCCTACTCTCAGCCCTCAGTCAACGAGGAGAACCAGCCGCCCCAGCAGCAGCAACCCTTCCCCATCCCTAGTCAGCGCTCCCGACCTGGATTCCTGAGGCGGGCTGACTCCCTGGTCAGCTCCACAGAGCTGGCTCTGTTCCGCAGGGTTCAGGAGGCCCAGGAGATGCAGCAGATGTCGGACCACTACGGCCGGCAGCACTTCAAAGGCATTCTGGAGCAACAGAACAGTCCCAGCATGGCCCAGCAGGACCAACAGTACAACAAGAGGAATGGCAGGTACGAGGAAGACTACTCCTCCTACCAGGAGCCCAAGAAGCCTATCATGGGCTACCCTACAAAGAGCCTGACGCAGCGACGCCCCCTGTCGGCCAGGAGTTACAGCACAGAGACGTTTGGGGCGTCCCAGGCCAGGCCTGTGTCTGCCAGACCCACAATGGCTGCACTGTTGGAGAAGATGCCTCCAGATTATAATCTGAGCACGTGCACTGAGAATATAAAGAGCCCTGATGAGATGAAAATGCGCACCATGCAGCTGCAGCATAAGCCTGATGATATGTCCTCTAAGATGCCAGTAGACTGGAGGCAACAGCTGCTTAGACATATAGAGGCCAAACGATTAGACCGGGTAAGTCTGACAACTTCTTAAACACAGTTTATTACACGCTCACGTAACATCTATATGGGCGCTTCTGTTGACACACCACATGACTGCATGACTGTCAGTATTAATGAACGTGTTCAGTCCACTGCTTAGCAATGTGCGCCAGTTGTGGCACCAGACCCACTTGATGTTTCTCTATATGTATTTTAATCACTTATGTCGATTGTGATAAGAAGCACAAACATGGTAAGTTTTCCCCTCTTACCTCCTTTCTCCTCTTCTTTCTCTTATTTTCATCCTACTATTACTGTTAGTATGATATCATATTTTATCAAGACAAGTATATCTGTCTGTACTACAACAATTTGGATGAGTTTCCCTAACTAGATTAAGTCTAGTTCTAAACTAAAAAGCTCTCCAGGACTAGGCTTAATCTGGGTCCGGGAAATCGGCCCTTAATAATATAGGCAAGTACTTCAGTGCTATACATCTCTTAAAGAAAAGTACATACTGTTGCTTGTATGGTATACGTAATCGTACTGTATCCATGAGTGTGTTTTTAATGTGTTTGTTCTGGTACTGTAGTAACTCTGTACTGTTGTTGTTCTGTTTGTCAAGCTCACTTTATCTGTTGCAGCTACGCAATGTGTGTTGGTGCAATCCCGTTTACCCAGTGGCTCACCCATTTACTCATGTCACGCGGTTGTTTCCCTCCAATCAGAGCGCTGTCCTTAAGCACAACACAGTAAACTTCGGCATGCTGTACTCTGGAGGCTATGCCGCACCGCATGCCGGCAGAAGCATGACAATAAACTTTTACAATAACACGAATAAGCATGAAAACCAAACAACACAGTGGCTACCTCTACCCAATGTGAGTATGAACCAGAAAACACAGAGACAGTCTCAGTGCAGTTGAACCCTTTAACGTTCATGTGATAGTGTGTACTGCATTTGTACTGTTTTGTAAGGATAAAAGCTTAAAAATAACATTTATCATAAGAAGCACAATATTACCAAACAATTGCCAATGGAGAATGTGAATATTTGTTATCACTTGCCTTCAATATTGAAATGCTATGGCCGTATATATATATTTTTATTATAGTCCATATTTCAACATCAAACAGAAACTAGCCTACAGATACACCATGACATGTGATGGGCTAAGCCTCATGTATCACAGTATCAGTATAGAATCCATAGTGAAGCCGAGTATTATACCATTTCTCAGCCAAATGGTGAAACAAGTCTTAAAATGACGGACATGGCAATCCCTCCCATTTCAACTTCAAGCCAAGTGCTGTCTTTTATCTGTTGTCTGAAATCTTAAAATGTCTGCGGTGTGTTGCATGTCTGCAATATATGTGTGTCAGCTACGGTGTCTGCTCTGCTCTACGGGTTACAGCCGTCCTCTGTACAAGTATTACGGTGTCACTCAGTAGCCTCAATCCAATGGAGCCTAGTGAATAGACACCATGCATTTCAGGACATAGACAAGCACATTGTAATAAAACGCGGAGATTGTATCTTTCTCGTATAAGGTATTTTAGTGCCTAGATAATATGGCATTTTGAAAGCAAACCCATCATTCAGAATATCTCTAAACCTGTTACAATCTATTCTTAACAAAAAAGTATTGTATGTGGGAAAATGACAGGAGGCAAATAACCCAACTAATATATTCATACGCATAGGACTTTGCGCTTACTATTATAAAGAAGTTAAGGTCATGATTGATCCAAGGACACCCACTGGTTTACTAGCTGCAGTACTCCGTCAATAGTAATATTATTATCAATGATTATAACCTTATAATTAACACTGTAAATCAATTCATCTTTATCTCTGGTAAAACTGTAGTCCTTTTGGCAGAAAACGCAGGTTAACCCCATAGCCGTAATGATACTCTGAACCCTGTTCCTTTACCCTATTCTCTCTCCAGACCCCTTCTCAACAGAGCAATATATTAGACAACGGCCAGGAGGTGGTCTCTCCCACCACTCAGTGGGCCCCCTACTCACTGGGCAGGAGAGACGTGCCCCCAGAAAACATCATGAAAAAGGTTTGTGCTTTACACTGACAAAGGACCCAGAGAGAGAGGCCTGTTTGGAGTGTTAGATATGTGGTGTAATGTCACTGTTTGAGCCTAAACTATGCTGATGATATAGTGCTCATTATCATCCAGCTTGCTGACTGAAACATTGAGCTTGTAGCTCATTCATGTATTTATTTATGACATACCAGTACGTTTAACGTCAAACCGTAATACACCCCCAATACATGCATTGTTTTAAATAAAGGTGACATTACAAGGACATACAGTATAACCACATAATGCTTCATAAAGGGTCCCTTGTCTTGTCTCTGTTGTACTTCTTAAGGTTACTCCACCTGTTCTTTTAAGATGGGCTCCTTTATTTAGCTGTGATTGCTATGTCAATGTTGTTAAATGTCAGGAGTAATTGCTAAGCACCATGAATCATTCCAGCAGCGCTCCATTCTTGCTTGGTCTCCCTGGCAACCTCTGTTTTTCAGTTAGTTTGGCTGTCATTTAATTGTGGTCACAATCTAGCCATCAGTGTCTGTGCAACAATAATGAGAAAGGTAGACCAAGGACTTCCTATGAAATATTAATGCACAGAGAAAACTGTGGGTTGTGTATCCTGTTTTATTACTTGTACACTCTTAGATAAAAGGGTTCCAGAAGGGTTCTTCGGCTGTCCCCATAGGAGAACCCTTTTTGGTTCCAGTTAGAACCCTTTTTGGTTTCAGGTAGAACTACCTTGGAAAGGGTTCTACATGGAACCAAAAAGGGTTCTGCTATGGGGACAGCCGAAGAACCCTTTTAGGTTTTAAATAGCACTTTTTTTCTAAGAGTATCATGTAGGATGATAGGGTTTGCAGGAAAGCCTCTATATGGTCATTCAGGCTTGAAGAAAACCAAACTAACAGAGATAGGGGCTGAAGCATGCTGCACCTCATCTGTCTGTTATCCGCCATTTTGTAAGACGTGACGTTTGCATCTTTGCAGCTTCCTGACTCTTTGCCTAACGGGTTGAATTACCCACAGGCAGGCGGCCATCACCCCCACCAATCACAGACAATGATAGTGACATCCGCGTCGGCCACACCCCCACACCGCTCGGTGCGGGACCAGCAGTACGAGGGCGCCATCAACAAGATCTCCATTCAACAGTACCAGTCTCCTCTGCCCATGGCCACCACCACCAGTCCCCGGCCCCAGAGCGCACGCTGTCTCATCCAGACCAAAGGCCAGAAAAGCATGGACGGCTTCCAGGAGCAGGTTGGCCATCACTCCCTCGCTCCACTTCCATCTCTTTGTTTGTCTCTGTGTTTGTCCCTCCATCTGTGTTTGTCTCTTTGTACTTCTCTCTCACCCTCTTCCTCTTAGGCATCCTTTCACTCTCCTTCTCTCTCTCTTCCTTTCCCTCTCTCAATCTGGTCGACAACAGATCTCTGAGAAGCCTATATTCTGGCTACCGGTATATAGAGAGGAGAGATTTGCACCACGTAATTGTATCGTAATACAATATCAAATTTATATTTTTGGCAATATGAAGTTTTTGTGTCATTTGGCAGTTCTGTGTGCGGATAGAGAAGAATCCAGGCTTAGGGTTCAGCATCTCAGGAGGAATCAGTGGCCAAGGGAACCCCTTCAAGCCTTCTGACATGGTAAGATTAAAGCAGCTAAATGTTCTCTGTGGGGGTCTGATACTGTGCAGCCTGTGCCATAGGAACATGTTCCATTTTTCTCTGCTGTAGGCTGTTCCTTAAGCTGTTTGAATAACCACTGCACAGCACTGTATGTCTCGCTTCAGAGTTTCCATGGTAACAGGTGCTACTACAGTGCTGCAGTTTACTTGGTTAACTTTGAACCTTTTTATTATATGCCAATAATGAGCAAGAATCAAGAAGAGACTCCACATTTTTGTGGCAATGAATCATAATGTAGACGTAAGGTTGGCAAATGCCCAATAGTTCAATACTGTCTTGTTACCATGGTAACCACAAAGAAAGGATGCAGTGAGAAAAAATGTCCATAGCTTTGCATTTAAACAATTTCTAAATCAGTTAAAATGTTGTTGTTGTTTTTCCCTTGTCGTTTTGAAACATCAAAGCCTAGGGCTGGATTAAATCCTTATCACAGAAGTATCGTGGAAGATCCACGTAAAAATGTAAAGGTAACTTCCGATTTAGATGACATGCAGCGTTTACCGTGAATGTAGTGGCGGGAACATTGCCTTTAAATATCAATTGAGCATAACGTGGATCTTCCGCGAATCCAGTCCCTAGTTTCTTCTCCTTGACATTATATTTGCAGGGTGGAAAGTATTGTAAGCCATGGAAATAGAATTCAAATTAAATTTTGTACACCTTGTTATAGCCATTGAATGTGTTGTATATTTTTGTATGCATATCATCCCCCATCTTAGCACCCCACTGAAAGGTGGTGCATGCTGATTACAGAGGGAATCTTCTGAGGGCCTGCTTTCCTGTGATGCCTCAAGGAGTCCCTGATGTAATACATGAGTCATTAGATGTTAGTAACGTTATTCGGGCTTCAAGTGAGGATTAACTGTGTAACTGTGTTGAATAAGCATCTTCATATGGTATTATGATCATCTTCATATGGTTTAAACGCATGCAAAGATTGGTATATTTATAATCTCTGCCTTGATTAGACATTTTTTTGGAAACATGAAATGTAAAAAAAACTCCTCCACAGTGTCCATAACTTTGTAAATAGCTGGACAAATATCTATATTTTTATCGTATCTGTTTTAGTACTGTTGATATCTTTTCATTAAAGTTCGATGTAAATGCCATTTAAGTACATGTAGTTCTTGAGTTTAACAAACAGAGCACACTCAGAACACTTCCATTTTTGATCTTGTGACAGATCCTTACGATAGTCCAGCTAAACCTATAAAGTTAATGTTGACAATGACATCATCAAAATCATGCACAGAACTTGAGTTCGAGGAAACACAAAAAAAGCGCCAAACACCCAGTTTGAAAGGCAAAGATTCTAAACCATCTTCACCATGTGGTTCCTAACCTCATATCACTTTTGACTTATAGGGTATCTTTGTTACTAGGGTACAGCCTGATGGACCGGCCTCCAACCTGCTTCTGCCTGGGGACAAAATACTGAAGGTAACCATGTTGTTCATCACTGCATCGATCATCATTGTCCTCTGAGTCTGTGAGAGCGCATCCTCCTTCCGCCACATTGCCAGTAGAGGCTTTGCATGTGGCATTTTGTGCTGGACGTACATGTGTCTACCAAGTGAGCATGGTCCTCTGTTTTGACCTCTGTCAAACCTCCAACATGCTTTACTTGTCCCTCAGTCAGGTCTTCCACTAATAGTGCTTATACTGTATGTATCCTAATAAAGGCCCATAGAAGCAGACTGAAAAATGTAAGTGGATAACATACAAGTAAGTAACTTTACTGATATATAGGATTCCTAATGTGATGTTTTATATATAGTATCGACCAGCAATGTAATGATCCCAACTTTTTTGATAACCTTGAAACCCCTGGAGCATTTTCTGCTATTTTTTCTCAACTGTCCTCTCCATCTTTCCAACTTTGCAGCAAAGATTGAATCTGGTCTCTTCCTCTATTTCAGTATTATCAGATCCTCCAATCTCTTCTCGAAAAATACTTTAGGAGTAAACATTTTAGGATGAGCATCAGAGTTCTTCTACCCAATGTGATAAGAAACAAATTGCACACTATGATGTGGTGGTGTATTTAGCTTAGGTAGAGGGCTGTTACTCTAAAAGGGTAATCACCATCACACATACAGTACATAGGGATGAAGCTGTCAAAGTAAGTGTTTACCATAGTGCAGAGAGGGCACTGTACCCCTGTAGATTGTCAGATCCCTGGTCCATGTGAAGCTACTGTTCAGGCTCTATTTGTCAGTCATAAATCCAAACCCATGTCAGTGAAGCCTACATGAACAAGCCAGGCCCTCTGCGCCAATACAACTTAATTGGATTGCAATAGTCTCTACAGTTATTGGCATGTCTGTTATATCTGTGTCGCTTTAAATGTGTGCTAGTAGAAGCCCTTGCCCCTTTCCCCTCGCCCCTTGCTCCTCGCCCACCCGTAGCCTGCAGAAGCAGGCACTTCTCTACTCTCTCCACAGATACAAGTGTTAGCTGAAGGACAGACCTCTAAAGACCAGCTTCTCTCCTCCTTCTCTCCTTTACAGCATGACCTCCTTCTCTTCCTGTGTGCATCTCTCTGCTCTTCCTCTCCTCTTTTCCTTGACAGTGTTGTGTTTCTATCTCCTGAGCTAGGACTGTTTCCAGTCCTCTCCGTGCTGCCCCTCCCTGCCCCTCCTCACCCCCTTCACTCTGTTCACCTTCTGCTTCATTTTTGCATTGCAGGGCAATGGACATAGTTTTTTACACATGGAACATGAAACTGCTGTCTCTCTTCTGAAGAATTTCCAGAAACCTGTGGACTTGGTAATCTTGAGGGAGAGCACAATTTAAATATTTTTTATAACACCATTGCTTCTTGCCCAAACGGTTTGTGGAAATGTGTACAACCGATTTTTATCTATGAACAGAGACATTTGCCAATTGCTGGACCAATGGCAAATACTAGTGCCAAATGTACTATAGGATACATATCTTATAACCTATCTATGAATTTTGTGTAAACAGGAAATGTATATTCTGAGTTGATGTGAATGAAAGTCATTTTTCTCATTCAGCCCGAGGCTGTAGGTTGGAGTAATTTCATGTTATTTCTATTTATTTGATCTTTGTTTTTATTTCGAAGTTTTTGCTTATTTATATTGCCTTTTATTTTGTACCTTTTTCATTGGAGCTTCTCATTTTACTCTCAGAGCATGAAAACACACTAGCTCTTTAGAAATTACATTCACCATAAACACTGCCTCAACTTTGTATATGCCTTGTGTAAATATTTTCATTTACAATAAAGACATGAACAGTAGAGAGGGGAATGGTACTGAAAATATTATAATTGTTTGTTACAGAAGAAAGAAATCGCACTTGTCTCCAACCTTAATACAGGGCCAACTTATAAAATGCTTTTTTATTTTTTATTATAGCTTTTCCCACCGGTTGATTTAATTGTTTTAAAACTATGTCGCTCACTGTACCCAACCAGTCACTGCATTCTGTGAACTAGAATGTTTGTAGGTGCTCAATGCTCAATCATGTATATGTATATGTTTACACACATGAGCATAATTGAAGTAGAAGCAATATTCTATCCCAACGTGACAAGACTACCCTAGAGGGCCATCTGCTGGCTATATTCTGTGGTTTCCCATAATTGTGCCAAGGAGTATGTAATGTATACATAGCCCCACATTCATTTACAGAAAAATCCATTGTTTGTGCACTTAAGCACAATTGTAACATCGTTTCTCATCTGTTTGTCTGTGTTTCTATAAAAAACATTTGAGTGGTTTTGTTCGCACTGATTTGAAGTGGTGTGAGTAATATTGCTTAGCTTTTCAGCACCACTCTGTGGAACACCAATGACTTTTTAGAACATTTCAAGCTCAGTTTATTATGAGTACGCATCATTGGAGAAGTATTAATGAGAGAACTATGATGTTTTTTTTTTCAACAATGCCACTGCCCAGAATAAGCATTTCACCCTGTTACATTTCTGGATGGATGTTCATTTTAAGCTCTGATGTTACAGCATGGTCTTTGAATATGTTTTTGGGATACATTGTGTTTTGAAATAGATTTTAGGGTCTCTCTTATAAAGAGATTTCTCTCTTTTTGCAAACCAATGAGATTATTATATTGTCAAAATTGGTGCCATTTTATCCCAATCAAAAACATATTCCTTATGAGCCCTGACAATTTTTCATAACATTTTTGTCTAATGTAGCATCAAATGTGACATTCTTGAGAAAAACTAAGCACCTATAACTCTATGGAAGGACCCTGGTTGAATTTGTGCCAAGCTAAGCTGGTAAGTGGTACTTCGGTATCCAGTCAATTATGAGTTCAAATATTCAAGATATTGTTCCAGAAAGTTTGATAATATAATTATTTTTACTAAATGTTTTCAGGTAATTATTCGGAATATATTGATATACCTTTGCTCAAATATATAGCTTTGCTCAATTTGCGAGATTTTATAAGGACAATGAAAGAGTATGGATGAAGATCTTACGACTTGAAGAAAAGCTCTACTATCAAATGTATTTCTACAGTAATTGTGAATTTGTGTTATACAAATATTATATATATGTATATGAATATAAAAATAGTCATTTTTGTATGTGTTTAAAATACAATTAAATATAAAAAAGTGAATATATGGTAATATTCAGTCAAATTGCAGTATTGATGTAAATAATTGTGAATGAAAACACATTGAGATAATTTATTCATAGATTGTGAATGTACTCCAAGCTTCTGCAGTATGAAGACTCACTGGACTTGAATGCTGCTTCATTTTTTGTGCAAAAAGTAATTTTAACTATTGAAAGAGAATTATTCTGTTTAGTTGGACAAATTTAGTGAATTTATTATACTATTTATTTGCACATGCAAGTTTAATCCTTCCAGTTTTATTTCTGTATTAACACAAAGAAATGTAATTGGTAAAGTATATATTGTGTGTTTAGATTGCATTTCACAGATGCTATCTGTACATATTTAAGATACATTTTTATTAAAAAAATATTATAAAATTGAACGAAAAATGCTGTGCAGCAAATACAGAGCCATTTTCGGCTTTGGAAGTACAATTTTTCAGTATTTAAGAAGTGTTTTGAATAATGTATAAAAGTATATTGTACAAATAATAAAAATGTCACTTGTTATTTTTCATGGTCCTCTGTGGTCTTTATACAATCCCATCAAAACCAGTATTTTCTTCCCCTAAATTAGGAAGTTAATTTGTCACTCTTGATAACAGCATCTGCTAAATGACTAAAATGGAATATTTCATGGTAAGTCTGGTATCTTACTGCCATCTATCACACTTGACTTTCCATGACTAGGTGGTGTTTTGCCACATAAAAATATTATTTTTCTAAACAGTACCATACTGTGAATTTATTAAAGACTATAACAAAGGATCAAAGCACCAAACACATCTGCCTTGTACACATTTAATGTGGTTGGAATTCAATCATTATTGTGGTTGGAGTCATTGAAACAGACATGGTTCAATTGTCTTACTCAGTTTTCATGAATACAATGACAGAGTGCATGCAAGTTCTTCTGTTTCACATCAAAAGCAACTGAAGAACAGATGTTTTTTTTTCAGGCTATTAGATATGTTGTTACACTATCTCAATGTCATTACAAATGAATTATTGAGAATGATATAACATTTTAAAATGTCTCGTTTGGATCAGAGTATCAAACAGGCCAAGGCCAAATCAGTAGAAGTGTCAGATTATCTTGCAATTGCCAGACATTATGTTAAACATTGAATGCAAAACTTTCCTAAAGAATAAGCTTAGTGGAATTGCTATTGTTTTTCCATATATTGAGAAAAATAACCCACACTAAGACAGGCTTTTCAGCTTGGAATGCAATTCAAATATTGCCATTGGTAGAAGATCTTGTAAACATTGTTACAGCAGTCTCCCAGTAGTAATCATTCAAACTTTATATCTTATATCAAAAAAGAGAAAGTACACTTCAAATCATTAGGCTCGAATGTCATGAACACTTTTACAGAATAATGGCAGTTAGTTTCAAGCCAAAAACAAACACTGATTAATCATAAAATTGTACTTTCTCATTTGATGTTGTAGTTGTGTGTGTTGTATCTCATTTGGCTTTAATGCAGTTGACTATGTAGGGATCCTGCTTCGTAGGTACTCCAGGACAGCATCAGTTCCTCTGGATACAATGGCTGCTCTGGGGTTGCGGAAAGGATTTCCATCCAGCATGAGGGCTCTAAATGAAAGACGAGAGAATTAGTGAGACCAGCTTCAAATATTGATATACAAACACATACTTCCCTCTATACAACAACAGCTCGGCGCAAAATCACAACTATATGGATCACTGAGTTGGATGCCCTAGCGCATATACCTTTTCTGATTGCTATTCAACACCATACCTGACACAAATAGCACAGTTCCTGCAGCTTCCACCCCTATCTAAATAAAACCAGATATGACCACGCTTTTTGAAATCCTGTCCAGTTATATCTTCGTCACATCATATATTGTCCCCTAAACACAGTGTCACATCCCGGTCCCTACCTCAGGCTCGTACAGTTGCCCAGTTCAGGTGGCACCTGCATGATGTCATTGTTCTGCAGGTCCAGAGTGGACAGCTTGTCCAGAGCTTTGAGCTGCAGTGGGTTAATGGCTCCCACTTGGTTATTACTGATAAGAATGGTCTCCAGGCTAGGAACCCGGTACAGCACCTCTGGGAACAACTTAAACCTGTCAAAATATGACATGAATTTGAATCCGTTTCTACCAATCATCTGTGTACAGCACGATGACTACATTCCTTTAAGACCAGAGTGCTTACCTGTTGAATGACAGTGTGATGCTCCGCAGTTTCATTAGGGCCTCAATTTCCATTGGTAGAGATGTCAAAAGATTGTTTCTGAGGGAAAAGCCAAAATAAAAACTGCATATTACAAATGTCTCACATGCACCGATGTACCATCTTAAGCAAATGTACCAATTTTAGGCCGGGTTAAAACAATGCTCCCACCAGAAACACCTCGGAGTCTAAAAAAGGTTGAGCCTCTCGTTTCACTGACCTCCGCAACACAAACGCTACTTTTATTTGGAAAGACAAGGCCTTCAGATATTTGAGCTGTAGAGCTGACAGATGTGCTGTGGAGGCTGATTGTCAGTTTATGTACCTGAGGTCTATGTGTGCCAGCTGCTGCAGCATGCAAAACTCCAAGGGGAGGCTGGTCAGCTTGTTAAACCCCAGGTTGATGTCAGAAACAGAGTCCTTCAACTCCACAACCCTGAGGACCAAGCAGAGACTCATTCAAACTCATCCAACATTATCACCACAACAGTCCTACTGTATCTGACATTCTCTATCAATGGCTTTGTGGTGACTTTTAGGAGTGGTGTGATTCTTCTCACACTGAGGGTTTTTCCTCCATAGGCCCAGACTGTGGTGTGAAGTCACTGATTACAAGCAAGGTACCTGGGAGGTACTGCAGCCAGCTGGTTCTTGCTGAAGTTGACACTGGCAACAGGCTCACTTCCCACAGCATCAAACACATCATCAGGAACACATGCCATCTGCTTCTCACTGGAACCAGGGTCACACACAAAGCAACAGTTTACTGACAACACTTCACTACATCACAACTACCCTCATGCTGTGGCAACGCAATATCATTTTGTGGTAGAACGTTTGAGTTTTTAACTTTCCCAGAATGCCTTAAGTGAGCTTCAAACACGGCACAAAAATAATAGTTGACACACACACCTGTAGTCCAATGTCTTCCGTGTTTTAATGGTGTGCACGTTGATCTTCGCCTGACTGGGCAGAGTCATGGCAGTGTCAGGCTCATCTCCTTTGCCATCTGAATCCTCTACAGATCCAAATGAAAATGTCAGTCCAATGATATGAGACAGTCTGGTAAATCAACAGCGGCCTTTCCACAAAACCTTGCAAAGTAAATAAAAGGGTCTATTCACTGAATACGAGAACCTTCTGCATAGACAGAGAAAGACAAACATCCTTGTACCTTTTATTCGACCCCTCAAGTACTTCAGCAATTCATTGGTTCCTTTCTGTGAAGGACACAAAAGTCATATCCTTTCACAGAACTGACTTGCCTAGTTAAATAAAATAAATAAAAGGTAAAAAATAAAAATGGCTACATTGCAACTCTACAGTGAGGTTCATTGAGTTCTACTGAAGTGGTGAAACTGTAGTAGCTTCCAGAAGGTTGTCGTCCTAACTCACTCACAGTCAAGAGGTCTCGGCGGATGCCTCTCAGAGGGTTGCCCTCTAGAGTCAGGATCTTCAGCTTGGGCAGGAGGGCAAGGGCAGCTGGCAGACTGGCTCACGCATACAAGGGAGAAATGCAGTAGCACAGCCATAAGATATCCAGGCAGCTAAACACTACACAGGACATTTTGGGGTGTTTTCACTTGTGAGCTTTGTTCTTATTTAATTGGTTTATATTTGTGCTGTGTATAAATATGTTATATGCACTGATGAAAGAGGCTAAATCAACTAAATAATAAACAAATGAGTTAAGAATAACAGCACACGACCTGTGAGGTGGACCAAGTACATTAACCACTGAGGAGAGACCAGGGGAGATCTGATCAGGCAAACCTACCTGCTGATGTCATTGTTGACTAGGTCTAGGCGCTCCAGGCCTTGGAGTAGTTTGATTTCCTCAGGGAGAGTCTTCACCTTGTTGTCCCTCAGCTCCAATACACTCAGAGTGCTCAGGTGTTTCAGGTGCTCTGCCTCCAGCACCTCAATCTGGTTATTACCAACATGCAGCTCCTACCAGACATGTGATAGAAAGCTGTCAGAGTTTGCATAGGGCACTTGTTTACAATTCATTCATACAGGTGATCTCATTGAGACTCAAACATTCCTTCTCAAAGGAAATCATCAGTGTCCTTACCTTGAGCCTTGAGGAGGGCAGTTCAGGAAGAAAGCGCAGTTTGTTGTGTCTCAGATAGAGCTGCTCTAAAGACGCCATTTGAGACAAGACAGGAGGTATGCTCTCAAGCTGATTGTGTGTGCAGTCCAGCAGTCTCAAATCTGTGGAGGCGTTCATACAGGATGTTATGCTTCAGCCATGTTCATGTCAACAATATAACAGTGGATGCATCCATTTCTAAAGGGTAGGCAGTACATACAAAAACTAAACAACACACAAACCAAAACATATGCTGCCATTTCCGTCTTACTTTTCATGACACTGATTCCTGAGGGGAGGCTCTTCAGCTTGTTGTGGGAGAGGTTCAGCTTCACCAGATGGTTCAAGTTGCCCAGACTGTCAGGGACGGCAGTTAGCTGGTTGTTGGAAAGATCCTTCCACCAACAATACAAAAACAAGTCAGCGAGATCATCCAAAGAGTTAATCTAAGATAATCACTTTGTTACACTGACACATTTTAGTAGTGTTTCATTGCCAGTTCTGAACTTACGATATCATCCAGGTTAGTGAGCAATCCCACTCCCTCTGGCAGGTGCTCCAGTAGATTCTGCTGCAGCTGGAGACAGGTGAGGTTCTTCAGACTCCATATCTCCTCCGGAAACTCTTTCAGTTTATTGTGACTGCAACAGAGAGGTAATGGGGGTGGGTATAATTTGTGGAACATTACAACAGGAATCTATTCCAAAAACATTGTAAATAACAAGGTTGCTAACAAATAACGCATAAAAAAAAAATTGTGCCACCCTAGTCGTAGACTGTTCTCTCTGCTACCGCACAGCAAGCGGTACCGGAGTGCCAAGTCTAGGTCCAAGAGGCTTCTAAACAGCTTCTACACCCAAGCCATAAGACTCCTGAACAGCTAATCAAATGGCTACCCAGACTATTTGCATTGCCCCCCTTCTATGCTGCTACTCTCAGTTACTATCTATGCATAGTCACTTTAATACTCTACTATTGTTATTTACTGCTGCTCTTTAATTATTTGCTATTCTTATCTCTTAATAAAAAATACACTGCCTTGCGAAAGTATTCGGCCCCCTTGAACTTTGCAACCTTTTGCCACATTTCAGGCTTCAAACATAAAGATATAAAACTGTATTTTTATAGACTGGGACGGAGATTTGTCTTCCAACAAGACAATGATCCAAAACATAAAGCAAAATCTACAATGGAATGGTTCAAAAATAAACATATCCAGGTGTTAGAATGGCCAAGTCAAAGTCCAGGCCTGAATCCAATCGAGAATCTGTGAAAAGAACTGAAAACTGCTGTTCACAAATGCTCTCCATCCAACCTCACTGAGCTCGAGCTGTTTTGCAAGGAGGAATGGGAAAAAATGTCAGTCTCTCGATGTGCAAAACTGATAGAGACATACCCCAAGCGACTTACAGCTGTAATCGCAGCAAAAGGTGGCGCTACAAAGTATTAACTTAAGGGGGCTGAATAATTTTGCACGCCCAATTTTACAGTTTTTGATTTGTTAAAAAAGTTTGAAATATCCAATAAATGTCGTTCCACTTCATGATTGTGTCCCACTTGTTGTTGATTCTTCACAAAAAAATAGTTTTATATCTTTATGTTTGAAGCCTGAAATGTGGCAAAAGGTCGCAAAGTTCAAGGGGGCCGAATACTTTTGGGGGGGGGGGGGGGGGGGGGGGGGGGGTATTTTCGTAAAACTGCACTGTTGGTTAAGGGCTTGTAAGTAAGCATTTCACTGTAAGGTGAAATGAAATGTATAGCGGCAGAATAAGATACAGGGTAGGGAGTGGGCTATTTAATTAAGTTTTTCACTCACCATGTTTATTCTGAAAAATGTCTGTCCTCACTCTGGTAACCTATGGATAAACATTAAGAATAAGCTACGTGGTGAGTTGATGCCTATTAGGCAGCTAGTTCGCTAGGTGAATTGATCATGTTACTTTGTATGCATTGTTTGTTAGCAACCTTGTACTTTACGAAGTTATTGGAACAGATTCCTGTTGGAATGTTCCACAAATTATACCCACCCAGTTAACGGACAGCATTTTAGCAGAAAGTCAGTATATAGAGGAAAGAGACCTCTTCTTTCTTTATAATGGAAGTGATTCCTGGTGTGCATTTCTCATTTGTTGAGTAACTTTAGTTGACAAAATCCTCACATACCTCAGACTGAGTTTCTGAAGATGTTGCAACTCTCCAATAGATGTGGGTAATGAGGTAAGCTGATTATCATGGACCTTGGGAAAGTGGAAAGACAAGACAGAATGTCAGAGGGTCATCGTAAACATCAAACAAAGTAGTTTCTTTCAAGCTTTGAAAGGGCCTAGTCGATCACTTCTTAAATCAGGCAACACAAAACACGGCAGAAAAAAACAATACCCACATCCAAAACAGTAAGGGCTGGCAACAGCTTGACATCCTCTGACAGAGCTTCCAGCTTGTTTGAAGAGAGAAGCAGCTTGGTCAGATCTGTCTGGTCCCACCAGCGATCATCTGCTCCAAAGGACAAGTTCTGTTTGGCCTCCTCAGGTGTGTCTAAGTTCAGCCTCCAGACACTTTGTGGGACTAAGTGCAGAATAGTGGTAAAATGGTTAGCATTAGCATAACGTTACATGCATTCATTCAAGTGGTCATCAATCAATCAACACCATACCCATCTCATGATGTGTCATCATGATAAATAGGCAGAGTCTTTCTTCCCTGACAGTTACCTTCAGTCAGCCCTCGCCCAGACAAATTGAGCTGCCCGCTTTTTCTGGCGGTTTTCAACAATCCATAAGGGACCGCACCCGGTTCCTCTTTTTCTGTTCTAAATCCTGCTCTAGAATCCACTTTGGCACCTCTTTTAAAGCGTGACATTGTTCATATGTTGTTAGTGCCACTAACTTTGTCTAACCAGCTTGTTAGTCATGCCAATAATGTTAGCTAGCTAGCTCGCTATGTATTTATAAATTGCCGATAGAAAACTAAATTTAGGAGCCAAGCATTTCATAAGCCTTTCTGGGTAAAACGATCATTTCCGGTTCAAATGTGAATATTTAATTGTAAAAGTCATTCTTCAGAATTATAAACGTTGTAAAAAGCGATGTATATTGAATTGTTAATTGATGTACCTTTAGCTGAAATAGGAATTAGTAATGCTCGATATAATTCACTTTTCGCTATTTTATCCAACGATGCACCCGGATTTCAATATGGACTCTTAGTTTGGTAGTACGTGAAAACCTTGACCCGGAAAAGGTTGAGCAGCTGAGTCAAAGACAGTACAGTATTAGAAACTCAATGGCTGTTGGATGAGTTGGATCCACTGAGGTATAATAAGAACAGTTTTGGCCGGGGTAGGCCGTAATTGTAAATAATAATTTGTTCTTAACTGACTTGCCTAGTTAAATGAAGGTTAAATATTGTAACGACCCTGGGTTTATAAGCGCGGAAATCGACTCTGCCGCACGAATGCTTTTGCGGCACAGTCGACAGCGCGCCGGACCTCGGGCTAGAAGGTCGAGGGTTCGTGACCTGCTCCCTGCCGGTTTCATTACATTGGTGTCAGAAGTGGGATCGGGACTTGCATCCACGACAGTGCGTGTGCTTGGCCGGTGAGCGCGTTCATGTAAGACGTAGAGTAGTGTAACGACCCTGGAGTAGTGTAACGACCCTGGGTTTATAAACGCGGAAATCGACCCTGCCGCACGAGCATGCTTTTGCGACACAGTCGATAGCGCGCCGGACCTTGGGCTAGAGGTCCGGCTAGAGGTGCAAAATAAAAAGAGAGGATGAGGCGAAGCGAGAGAGTTTACTCCCGTCAAAATACTGTCCACAATAAGCAAACCAATAAGCCTTTGGGATGACCACACAAGACTCTCTCGTCGTTATATACAGTATCTTTGTTGGATTATTTTGGAATTACCGAAGATTCAATCAAATATTCGCCTGTTCCTCTCTGATTTACCGTCACGTCAGCATCCCGTGGTCACAGCTGGCCACAATTAAGTTGTAGTAGCCTACATTTGTAGTGATTTTTAGTTCTTATTTTTGTTTGTTTTATTTACTAAAATAAATAAAAACATAAATAGAAAATATATTTGTGATGTGCTATGTTTATTTGTTTTTGTATTGGAATTGGAAGAAAAAATATAGAGGCCTATAATAAAAAAAACATTGACTTCCGCTGTTCCCCTTCAAAATAAAAGCTTGCAATGAAACGCTATTTCTTTGGCGTATACATCGAGTGTACAAAAGATTAGGAACATGGACTCTACAAGGTTTTGAAGCGTTCCAAAGGGATACTGGCCCATGTTGACTACAATGGTTCCCATAGATGTGTCAAGTTGGCTGGATGTCCTATGGATGGTGGACCATTCTGGAGACACACATGAAACCGTTGAAGTTCTTGACACACTCAAACCGGTGCGACTGGCACCTACCACCATACCCATTCAACGGCAGTTTAATATGTTGTCTTATCTATACACTGGATTCGCCTGGATTCACCTGGTCAGTCTTTGTCAGTGTTTCCCAAACTCTGTACTGGGACCACCCGGGTACACATTTCGTTTTTTGCCAAAGGACTACACGGCTCATTTAAATTAAATAATCAAGTCGTGATGATGAGTTGGCTATTTGAATTAGCTGTGTAGTGCTAGGGCAAAAACCAAAATGTGCACCCAGGGGGGGCCCAGACAGAGTTTGGGAACCCTGGTCTATGTCATGGAAAGAGCAGGTGTTCCTAATCATTTGTGCACTGAGTGTACTTGCCGCCTTTCCTTGCCAGTCGGAACTAGGAAATTCAGAAATGTCAGACTTGCTAAGTGGTTGAACGTGGCACGTGTATAACTACAACCAGTTAGCAAGTCAGACATTTCTGAGTTTGCTAGTTACTACTAGCACATGAATGTGACACTAGATACAAAATATTTTTGGTAGGGCAGTTTTGCATAGTGCATAATGTTAAATTATGATACCTAATTAATTATAACTACATTGGGGAAAAAACTAAACTCAAGAGTATTCCTACTTTTTATAAGTTAAATAATATAATAATGTGTAGCCTATTGAGAAATGGTTGGAGCCTAAGTAACCTTTATGCATGTAAAGAACATAATAACAGCCCAGCTGTAAAACATGTTGCAGATTCCTTAATTAAGAGCAATGTTGTTTTCATTCAGTTTTTGTTTTTCTGTCTTCTGTCAGGGAATGGGGGGTATTCTCGATGTATTGTTTGGTGTCATTTATCTGTCAGTAAAACTGAAAATTCATGAATAAAATATAGGCTATAATAATAACAATAATAGCCTACATGTAAAATAATATACAATTAAAATATACAATTATAAATAATTATTTTGATTAAATGGATTATTGTTAATTTACCTATGTTTAAGGATGCAATTTTAAAATTTATGTTTAAGCATCCCACTTGGCACAGACGTCAATTCAACGTCTTTTCTACGTTGGTTCAACGTAATTTCTGTCATGGATCCCTCCCGAACTTTCATTACGCACACCTGGCCCCTATTCCCAGTGATTGGTAATTGTATAAGTGTGTCCTTGGTTTACCATTGTCCTATTGATTATTGTTACAATGTTCGTTGGTTTGTGTGAGTACCTGTGCTGTGTGTTTTGGCTTTCGTGCCATTGTGGATTGTGCAGATGATTAGGGGTCTCGTCCCATGTGTTTATCATTGTGCGCTTGTGTTATTTATTCGAGGTACTCCTCGCTCTTTTGTTTGGGTTTCAACCCTGTGTTTTGTATAGTGTTTGTTTGGTCTTCATCCCTGTGCCTTTACACGGCACTCCATAATTTGGGTAAGAAATTTAAAAAACTATTACGCATTCCTGCGCCTGTCTCCCGAGTCATTCATACCAGCATGACAATTTCATTGAAAAGACATGGAATCAACGATGATTCAATCAGTCTATGCCCAGTGGGATTGTTATATTGCACAAACAAATTTTACTTTAAAGGAAATATATTGATTGTGTGTCCATAAAAATAAAGTTCAGTCTACTCATTAGAGCATACTATATTATCCAAAAAAGGTGAGTTGAACAAAAAGCTAGGTCATAGCAAGTGTTGCTGTACTTTTACTGTGGTCAAACTGGTTTGTGTGGGGCCCCTGGATACTATGTTAGAAATATTGCACTGCGCAGGAAAAATATTTGTGTGTCCAGTCTTCTCACTAGAGTCCCTAGAATACAAAACGCGTTTGAAAAAAAATCCTGTTCATAGGAAGCATTGCTATCAGTGGCGGCTGCTGAGGGGAGGACGGCTCATAAAAATGTCTGGAAGGGAGCGAATGGAATGGCATTAACCTTCCTGTTGTGTTCGTTTCATGTTCATTAATTCTGTGTTCCTGGTCGAAAATGACCGCCCCCAATATAGCTGATTATAAATCCATAACAATCAACTTAAATTCTTGTGAACATTTCAAGTTTTGAACTTCTATTTGCTATTTATGGCCTGTAGGCCTCATTGACTTGAGCTAATACCACACATTTGAGTAAAAAAAGCATAATGTATGGATTTATTTGATTATAACAAATTCTCAGATGAAACATATTGTGCTATTTATCACAGACTACTTTGTCAAAGTTTAACAAGGACCCTCTCCTGTTGATCAAAGATATGAACAACAGCCTCACATACATTATATAGTTCGGTCATTGTGCTGCCACAGAATGAATTGTGAGCAAGGCCTCAAAAAAGCTTTATTTACCAGAGCTGCGAGAGAAGTTCTATATATTGTTGAAACAATGTTGCGATTGTTTGTGAGAATGTCAACAGGTGTGGTTCCCCTGGGGGAAATATTCTATTGGGGAAAGGTTCCTGTGGGGGTGTCCATGGAAACCAAGAAGGGGAGTGAGGTGTGTGTGTGTGTGTGCTCAAACACATATGCATGTGGGGGTCTGGGAGAGGAAGTGTGCCTATCTGATGAATGGGCATGTGCCTGAACTCAAATTTAGAACCTAAATGTAGTCTCACCCATTCATCAACCAGTCATTTTGACCGGGCACACCACAGGTGTACAAAAGTTAAATAAAACACCCAAATTCTAATGAAAATAATCCACATGTATTTTGTGTGTTTAGATGCCCTGTGTGGACAAAAGTCATGGAACCTTATGACAATTAGATTAAATGAACTACATTTTTCAGAGAGAAAATATGTAAATCGGTCCAATTCGACCAGAACACAGCAGGAGGGTTAAACCATGTGTTTGCTGTATTTGATACAATTTCACTGATTCCGCTCCAGGCATTACCAACAGCCTGTCCTCCCCAATTAAGGTGCTGCCAACCTCCTGTGATTGCTATATCAAAATAGCTTACATTCTAAAATGGTAGCTGTCCATAGTGCTGGTATGTGTCAGTATAAAGCTTCCCAAGACCTAGCTTTTTGTTCAAACTCACTTGTTTTGTATTCTAGGGACTAGACTAACCTATAGAATAAGGAATTACAACTACATGAATTAGACTGGATTCTAAATTTATTTTTATTTTATTTATTTCACCTTTATTTAACCAGGTAGGCAAGTTGAGAACAAGTTCTCATTTACAATTGCGACCTGGCCAAGATAAAGCAAAGCAGTTCGACACATACAACGACAGAGTTACACATGGAGTAAAACAAACATACAGTCAATAATACAGTATAAACAAGTCTATATACGATGTGAGCAAATGAGGTGAGATTAGGGAGGTAAAGGCAAAAAGGCCATGGTGGCAAAGTAAATACAATATAGCAAGTAAAACACTGGAATGGTAGATTTGCAATGGGAGAATGTGCAAAGTAGAAATAAAAATAATGGGGTGCAAAGGAGCAAAATAAATCATACAAAATACAGTAGGGAAAGAGGTAGTTGTTTGGGCTAAATTATAGGTGGGCTATGTACAGGTGCAGTAATCTGTGAGCTGCTCTGACAGTTGGTGCTTAAAGCTAGTGAGGGAGATAAGTGTTTATACATGGCTCAGGACTGGACCATGGTACAGTCAATAATGATGAAAGATTACATTATTTCACTTTCTATGCCATCAATAATGATTTCAACATAATCTAAAATGAGTTCTGTTTTACAGCATAAATATAAAATTGATAATTTTTCAAGTCAAGGCGAAGGTCTCCCCCTACCGGACACAAGAAGTCATCACTGATTGAGCATCTTAATTTATGGCCAATATTGCTCAGGCCTGGTTGGCTGGTTGGAATGCAATTGCTAATCATCCATCCGAAACCGCCCGACTAAATGTGATAAAGTGAAAATCTGAGGCCCCGACCCTAAAACGCTAATATAGAAAGTGCGCTGTAGGCTGCAGTCAGAGATGGCGGAACGATCATTATTTGCCTGATTTAAATGTTTCTGCTTATAATTTCCAACATTTTGGTAGGCTATTTGTAAGTCAACTTTTCTATAATTAGATACATGCAGCCTTTGCTCACCAGCATAATGTCATAAATTAATAGAATGAATGCTTCAATCTAGTTGACATAGGTAAAGTTCTCTCTGCCATCTCTACTTCTTTCGTCATGCAAAGACGTTTAGGGAACTGGGGAGAAAATGCAATAAACCCCCACCTCCAAAAAACAGGAAAGATTTTCTGGCTAAATTTCCAAATGTTTCAAGTTTCAAGTTTTAATATCACATGCACAAGTACAGTGAAATTAGTTTCTTGCAAACTCAACACCCAACAATGCAATAAAAACAATGTAATACTAGAAAAAGAAACACAAGAAATAAGAAGAAATATGAACACAGGAAGTAAGTAAGCATACTATATACAGGGTCAGTTCCAATATGTTTACAATGTGCAGGGATACTGGAGTGATGGAGGTAGATATGTATAGGGGTAAGGTGACAGGGATATTGGAGTGATGGAGGTAGATATGTATAGGGGTAAGGTGACTATGCAACAGGATAAGATTATCAGTAGCACCAGCTTGTATGTGAGTGGGTGTGTGTAGAGTCAGTATAAATGTATGTTTAATTATGTGTGTGTGTGTGTGTGAGAGAATGTGTAGGACCCTGTGAGTGTGCATAGAGACCGTGCAAAAATGAAATGTCAATAAGTACACAAGGTTAACTCCGATAGTCAGTGACTATTAGGTATGTCTTATAGCTTGAGGATAGAAGCTGTTTAAGAGCCTGTTGGTGCCAGACTTGATGCACCAGCATGGCTTGCCATGCGGAAGCAGAGAGAATAGTCTATAGCTTGGTTGGTTGTGGTCTTTCATGATTTTCAGAGCCTTCCTACCACACAGCCTAATATAGATGTCCTGGATGGCAGGGAGCTCGGCCCCAAGTATGTACTGAGTTGTACGCATCACATTCTGTAGCACCATGCGATTGAGGGCAGTGCTATTGCATTACCGGGCAGTGATGGAGCCAGTCAAAATGCTCTCAATGGTAAAACTGTAGAACTTTGAGGATTTGAGGGTCCGTGACAAACTTTTTCAACCTCCTGAGGGGGAAGAGGCGCTGTCACATCAGTTTGACTGGTTGTAAGGAAATAGAAAGCTGTGAAAACAACCCAACATGTTTCTGATAATATTTCAGTTTGGCTTGGACGCATATTTTGTCATTTGAAATACTATCAGCTTTTATTGGTTGGTTAAGGGCTGTAAATAAACATTTCATGCTAAGGTCTACACCTGTTGCATTTGGCGCATGTGACAAATACAATTTGATGCTGATAAAGATAGCACCTCTACAGATGGAATATAACTGCACCAGTGGCGATTTTAGAATGTAAATCTTGGTGGGGCAAACTTAATATATTTTGTTTAAGATGCATGCCAGCAAAGCCATTACACAGCAATATCTTAATTGCTCTATAAAAGTGACAATTGAGATGCATAAACTATGGCATAACGGAACGACGAGCGGATAAGAGGCAATCCGTAATTTCGATTAAGACATGAGTGAGCTAAGAAGGACATAGTCAATATAAGTATTCAGCACTTTTGAAAGGTACAGTTACAGAATATGGGCCATTTGTACAGTATTCTCCCTGTACACCAAGTCAGAACCGTAGGATAAATAAAGGGGGCATATAAGCAGATAATGAAAGACCTTACAATATTTGATGACATTTATTTTAAACAGGCTATAGGCTACATGTACACCACCAAGTCAGAACAGTAGTCTACATTATGAGGGGAAGGGGACCAAATTATTAGGGTAAAGCACATGGCCTACTAACAGCTTACTACGCAACATACTTAGTATTACTTAATTAGCTACAGTATATATATCTCCCTGACATATTACATAATTTATGCAGCAGCATAAAATACATTTTTGGATCATTGTGCTCTGCTTACATGAAGGTGGCACGGGAGTCCTTGTGGCCAAATTTTGTAATGACACTTTGGCATCAAATGTTTTTCTCTGGATCTATGGTGCTTTCAGGACAACTGGTAACTCTGAAGGTTAGGTTGAATCATGATGTCAGTGATCTTCAGGTAGGAGCTCCAGAAAAAGGCCAGAGATCCTGACTTGGAATTTTGAGTTGGATGACTGTTCAAAATGTATTTTCCTAGTCTGAGCTAGTTTTTTTTTCAGAATTCCCAGTTGTCTTGAACTCACTGAAGTCTGAGATTTCCGAGTTTCCAGTTCTTTTAAACATGCAGAAGTCATGCTGGATTGACAGCATGGCTGTTAAGGTTTTCTTGGGAAGGAGAGGAGGACCAAAATGCAGCGTGGTTATGGTTGAACATCTTTAATAAAGATGATAACGTGAACAATAATCATATACAAAATCCAAAACTGGTGCAAAACACAGAGACAGGAACAATCACCCACAAAATACCCAACGAATATGGCTGCCTAAATATGGTTCCCAATCAGAGACAACGATAAACACCTGCCTCTGATTGAGAACCACTCTAGGCAACCATAGACTTACCTAGAATACTACACTGAACACAACCCCATCAATCTACAAAACCCCTAGACAAGACAAACACATAATCACCCATGTCACACCCTGGCCTAACCACAATAATAAAGAAAACACAAAATACTAAGGCCAGGGCATGACAATGGCCAATGTATTCAACCTTTTCTGACCCATGGTGTTGCGTGTGAATGTTTATCCTTTTTTTATCCTATCTTGGAAAACCCAGACTTGGTCCACTCATCCTCTCCACCGAATAGCAGGGGAAGCATAATACTGATTACTTTGCAACGCTTGCAGTTAGCCACTGATTTCTTCCAAACCACTCATTGTTGAATTTGCGAATTTCAACTTGTTGTGCAATGTTTATGTCCAATGGCCGATGAGAACCAATACGTTTTATCTATAATTTATCTTCATATGACAAGGATTAAAAAGGATTTGCCAGTAGATTGTCGATGTGATTCATGAAGATGACTGCTTGTCTAGCTTGCTGGCTAAGATTTTGAAAGTATGATGTTGACATGATCAGTCCAATCAAAGCTCCTGTAGATGTAATGTGATTTGATGCCATTTTATCTGTGGCCAATGACCTTGATCCTTCTTGGATGGGCACTTCTAATGTAAATCTATGGCAGCAACCAAGGGGGCTTGAACTTTCTAGATCTCCCTGTAGATTTGAAAGGTGATGTTGTGTCCCCATGAGTGACAGAACACTGAGCCAATCACAGCACAACTAGTGAAGATTACCAATCCCTATGCTCTGTATTTTCCTCTGGCTGCCCCACCACCACAGAAAGCGCTGAGCTAGGCTGAAACACCTGCATTTTGGAGCTGCCTTACTCAAGAAAGCAAAAAAGAGACCATGTTCGTATCGATGTTACATAGTTTGCAAACTGATATTTTCCATGTATTAATGCCAAAATAACATTTTTTAAAAAAACCTAAACAGGTGGGGCTCATATTTCTCCACTCTTTCTCCTAAGTCAAAATGTTGCCTAGATTGGTGTATAATTTTACTGCAAGAAATGCTTAATTTTGCAGGAGTTCAAATTAAGGCTATGTGAGAGGTTATCACCTACACTCAGTGTCCGGATTTCAGTTTCCATTTAACCCATCTGAACAGTAGGCTACATGTGCCATAGGCCTATTTGAAGTCCCATCTTGTGACTGTGGCATTTGTGTAGTGCCTCACAATCATCACACATAGGCTTAACATAGCCACCACTGCTATCATCCTCTTTTATCACTTCAACAAATCTTTCAAAAACAGTTATTTTCTGGTCCTCCCTTATCTTTATTATCAACTCTCCATTTCCTTTTCTCTTATTGAATTAAACTCCGACATTGTCCTTTTTGCCTCCATGGATCTATGTTAACTTTTTCTGCCCATTCCCAAAAGCATTTGGCAATTGGAGTGTAGGTTATTTGGCGCGCATACAGTTAGGCCCTAAAGCTTAGGCTTACACACTAATGCCAGACAGCTTTGCACACTCTTGGCATTCTCTTAACCAGCAAAGCTGTCATCAAGGCAAAGGTTGGCTACTCTGAAGAATCTAATATATGAAATATATTTTGATTTGGTTAACACTTTTTTGGTTCCTACATGATTCCATATGTGTTATTTCATAATGTTGATGTCTTCACTATTATTATACAATGTAGAAAATAGTAAAAATGAAGTAAAACCCTTGAATGAGTAGGTGTGTCCAAACGTTTGACTGGTACTGTATCTGAAGACATCGATGGAGTGGCTGGTCCTCCTCGACTGACCTGTATGGTGGACGGAGAAAATACATTCACTTCATCAATGCTACTGTTCTTTGATGAACAGTAGTCTCTCCCTTCTCATCTAAAGTTAGGATTCATGAGATACCCTGTAAGAGCTTTTGTGCACAAGCCCCTTCAGTGTCATGAATGTAAAATATTTGGTCATGTGTCAAGTGTGTGCAGAAGGGAAGAGTATTGTATGCCATATGAAGGGAAGTGCTGCAACTGTGGAGGTGAACATGCGCCTGAATTCTTGGAGTACCCTGTTAGCGTGAAGGAGAATGGGGTGGCAAGGGGGAGGAGTGTCCAGAGTGTCTCCTATCTGCATTGAGAAAATTGGAAGGAACGAGTGGCGGGGACGAAGCAATGGTAGTAGAGCCACAACGACCAGTGAAAGTTTCTCATCTCCCGAGGGATAGTGGAATGTTACACACTAAATATATATTTAGTGTTTTTTATTTAGTGTTTTTTACTGCTGCAACAAGCATATTCAGTGCTTGTAATTGTTCACACAACTTGCTTAGGGTTGCTTGGTTGCTCTATGACAACTCTTTAACCTAATTGTGTGTGAGGTATTGAGTTTCTTAAAGGAATAATCCTCTACCCCACACCCTCACTTTATAATCACTGACCCAGAGAGCAAGGTGATGCAGCTCTATACACTTGTATGTATTCAAATCAAATCAAATGATATTTGTCACACACACCGAATACAACAGTGAAATACTTATTTACAAGCCCTTAACCAACAATGCTTTAAGAAGTTTTAAGAAAAAAAAGTTAAGCAAAAAATAGACAAGTAAAAAATGGAAAATAAAAGTTACAAATAATTAAACAGCGGCAGTAAAATAACAATAGCGAGGCTATATACAGGGGATACCGGTACAGAGTCAATGTGCGGGGGCAAAGGTTAGTTGAGGTAATATGTACATGTAGGTAGAGTTAAAGTAACTATGCATAGATAACTAGCATAGACATTCGGTCTGTGTGTGTGTGTGTGTGTGTAGATTGTGTGGCCTGTGCCTGCCAATTAAATTACCCTTAGCTCTCAGTGTAAAAGGCTGCAAGATTCTACAATACACTAAAACACCAAAAGTCACAACAAAACTATGAAGGGGGAAATGTGTGGATGATTCAGCTATCAGGGAACCGTATAATATCATGCCAATTAATATAATATAATTCCAGTATAAATGGTTCCCTGTTGCCAGTTCTGTTGAGTTCAAGGTGGTATTTGTCAGGGCATGTGTGGGAACGGTGAATGATTTAGATAGAACGCAGTGCAGCAGGCTAGGCAGGTAGACAGCTAACAAACAGGGTTAGAGGGATACCCTGTGATGATGATGGGAGTGGTGAGGAATGTTGAGTTTTTAAATCATGCTTTCAGATGTGCTTCATTTCCAAAGGGGCAGGTCGCTGCTTGAAGAAGTCTAGGGGGAAGGGTACCCTGCTGACAGCCCCTAAAATCCTGTTGAGCCGACACAGTATACTAATGGCAGCCAAGGGGAAGCAGAGTGATTGTGGGGTTAGCCTGGCAGACTGTGACACATTTGCTCTCTTGTAATGGGGGAAGATGGAGTGTGGTCTCGGACTCATTACTTAGATGCTGTTGGTGGTTTCAAATTGCTAGTCACGCCGGTGTGAAAGCGACCTCTGGTAACTAAAAGCTGCTGCACACACTTCACAATATTTACAACTTTAACTTTAATCTCCAGGGAGGTTACGGCCCATTCAGAACAGAAAGTAAAAGAAATCACAAAAGTAATGGAATGGCAGAGTGTTGTTCACTGATCAAGCTAATCTTCTGTCTAGCTTTTCTGCTCTCATGTTTATAGTGACGGTAATAGTGTGAAAAGGAGGAAACATCATGTCTCTCAGGTTATCAGTGCTGGAAAGGCACTGGGGTTTTGGTGGGAAGTCTCTTTCCCTTTACTAAACAGATGGATACTCCATGACACAGTTATGTTTTAGGTTAAATATCAATTTCATAAAAACATTCATGGTGGATTTTATGAACCGAGGACACAGAGGTGAATTGAAATGGTATGTATATTACTGCATAGTCTGAAATGGTTATGATATGAGACAAGAAATGCATGAATTCCTAATGATAGTGAATGATTGTGGAAAATCTGAAGTTGCAACCACTGACCCACTATAATCAGACCTATACCTTGCATGTTGCACTCAATCATGTTCTTTCTCAGCCAGAAGTGGAGTGTGTTTGGTTTAGGATAGGTATTTGCAGTGGTGAGGGAAACTCTTTGACCTCTGTTTGACTACAAAACTATTTGAACTGCTCTGGGTTGACTAAGAGCGGAACACAGTTTGTTTAAGTGATCAGAGTGGAGGTATCTGACACCTTGAAGCACAGTCCAGGTGCTTTCTGTGAATGTTATCATGGAGCCTCTGACTGAACCCCCTGCTCACACTGACAGCTTGTCTAGATCAAGTATTTTGTTGCCAAACTGATGGCAAATCAAATTTGCCAAGTTCAACGCAATAAATCATCCATATTGAGAAATAGCCTACCTTTCACGTCTGAACAATAGGCGTTGTAGCGTTTTCATTATTACAAATAAAGCAGCATGAGTTGAAATAATTGATAGAATACTGAAATATAAGTGATATGTACCACTTGTCTGACAGAAATTGTCCAAAATTGTTATGGAGCAAAGCTTCAGGCTGTAGACCTAGTGGCACATATGGAAGATAATTGATAGTCATGTATACTACAGCCTTTCATGTTTCCTAAGCTTTCCCCCACTAAAACATGTATTTAATTGCCATGCCATCATGTAAGCTCCACCTGTCTTGTAGAAAGTTGAAGTGCCATGTCAAATACGTTCTCTGGGCTGTTAGTACCTGCATATGTCTTAATCCACTCAATTCCTGTTGTTTTTTCTGCTTAAGCGGCAGAGAAGAATGCCCAGACTCTGTCAGGACACACCTGCAGCCCAGGCTGCTCTCCTAGCACCTTTCCTGCCATTCCTGACCCCCAACGATGCTGCATCCCTCCCTCCCTCAATCTGAGAAAGAAGTTGGCTAGATGTTATGAGAACCCAAAACAAGTAGGTGTATGTATAGTCATACAGCAACAAACTCTCTACAAACTGAAGGGTATCTGTGTTGGACCCATGGGCCAAGGTACAGCAAGCAGTACAATCCAGGGCTGTGAGAAAGCCACAGAGTCATTTCTAATTCCCCCTAGACACAATGTTTTCACTGCAGCTGGCAAGAGAAAAGACAGGTCTAGAATTGCTCATCCAAACATGTTTTCTCTCTAGCCTGACTAAATCAATATCGAGCTGTGACTTTTACAGGGCTTCAGTAATTGCCCCTGACTGTGGGTCTGACTCAAGATTTTGTGGCTTAGGTTTAATGCACCTGTAGAGTTTTTGCATGTAAACTTCTGGAAGCGAAGCGCTGCATACCTGTCAATTGTTAGCTAATCCAACGCTGTCTGTCTCTCAAAAGCGGTGAATCATTTCCTAAAGCATGACCGTGGAGAGAGATGGAGACCACCAGGGCTGTGTGCCAAAATATATTTTCTTTGCTCTTGTCATTATTATTTCTCCTCTCACTTTCAACTCAGATGAAAACATTTGGCTTTCTCTTATCTATTCCAAATTCAGATATTCCATATTACAGTGTATTTTGTTGCTCCCTATGCCAAATGTTGAGAAAGCTTGAGAGGTGGCCCTCATGTCCCCACTGTCTCCGAGGACATTCAACCAAGCTGTGGTGCGAGTACAATATCACATAGATCTAATCACACTCCTCACCCATATTTTAGTTCCTGCTCTGTACCTTTTGTTCATAGGAGACTACCCTCTACTAAACACTGGAATCAAAGGCAAGCAGGAGGGGAAACAGGCTTTGAACATAACATAACATGTGGCAGTCCCCCAAAAGCAGCCCTTTTAAGATCACTGTATGGAAGGTAAATATTTTTGTCTGGCATATGTAGTGGCTGCAGGAAGCATGCCATCCATTTCTTTCTAGTCTTTTTTAAAATTGGAAAACATTCATTTTTTTTCCATCTTTACTAGTAGTTTTAGTCTACTCTTTGTTAGAGGTGAGATAGGCCTAACTCTTTCAGGGCCTTTCTTTATTGATTTGTGTTGTTTTGAATTTCATTAATGTATATCTTTACATTCAGAATAAACATTTGCAAATACACATAAACATGCTTAGTTTTTAGCTAACTCTGGGCAAAGGAATAGTAACATAACAATATGAATCATCTCCACGGTCTGTTCTCTCCTGAACCAGCAGGTGGCACTGTATACTCACCAATGAACAGATAAAGGTAGCAATGGAAGACCTGTAGCATGTTACTCCACTACAGAATGTGGGGTTCACTACTTTACATGAAATCAGTGTGGCGGTGTATTTATAATATAACTATTATATCTAATATCTAATCTAGTCGTTTTTAGGAACATGATTTTTACAAATGCTACACAGAGATAGTTGACCAAAAAAAGTTTAAACACTTATTTACGGATTGGATGCGAATTCTGATTTGTAATTGCATGTTCTTTTATATTTGGTAAGCTTTTTAATTACACTTGTACCCGTGTACGGATTCAAAATGGCAGATTTGGGCACTGATAAACGCCTAAATTGGAATGCAGTAACATGCTATGAATGACTTCAGAACTCATTCTCTGCACTTCACAGCGCTGTATGGGCTTTGAGTGAGAGACGTTCTGAACTTGAGCACCGCATGCGACAAGAAGTTGCCCCCAGCCTTCCTGCTAATTGGGTAACTTTAGCACATTTTTGGTTGTCTGAGTGAGGGAAATGCTGTAAATTTAAGGACTTGGTATATCTTGAAACTTGAGACGTTGAGGATTATAATAAACACAGCTTTGATGTCACACAAGCAAATCAAACACCTGAGTCCAAATGTGCACTTCATATTTCCATATCAAAAAACTCCTGTCATCTACAGTGACAACGTTTATGATCACTATGTTTGATGACATGGCGTCATACCCTGGGTTGTTCTGAACAGAATGAGCCTATGATTGTATATTGTGAAGAAATGTTGCCATGGAACAAGGACCTGAATGCACACATGACTTTCCTATTCGGACCAAAATTATGTTTCTCTGAATTGCCCTGTGAAAGCCTACCACTAAGATCTTATTTTATAACTTAGCTAGTCATGTTGGCAATTGAGCAAGCTTTCAAATTATGCCCACCTGACCCAGATTGTGATTTATAATGGCCGTATTCGGATTGTGTAAACAACAACAACAGTAATTGTGTGATGACGGTGATACAACAAAACAACTACAAGTGTTCTTGCTCTAAGTTCAAGAAAGCACCTTATAGTTGAAGACTTCTTTATGTCATCAAAGTGCAATAAAATGACCTAGGAACTGTGCGTACTTTGGAGCAGTGTGTTGCCACTTGGAGAAACCAGTTAGTCCTCTCCCTCAAACCCTTGTCATTGCTTTGTCTTATGTTGCATCCACCACACATTTTCCATGGATATTCTTATCATGTTACTGGTAAGCATCAACAAGTACAGCAAAAATAAAAAAAGGAACATCAAATCAACAGTGTAATGTTTGGATTCAGTATTGTGCAGGTGAACTGTTGTGTCCTCAACTTTGGTCTAATAATTTTCCTAAAATCTCCAAACTTTCCCCCTTTTCAATTGCTACCATGCATATGCTTTTCATTTTTCTTCTGTGAGAAACATGTAAATGTTGCCCTGTCCATACAGGCCAATCCCCATGAGTTTAAAGTGTTACATTTGTTCTGCAGATAAATCTAACAATCTTGTGAATCATGGTACCCTACACACCAGATCAGTCTTCTACCATACCCAGCTTTACACTGTTATACACTCTGTATGGCAACACTGTGGCTTGGTGTACTGTTGAAACCACCGAATATGATCGTTTTTCAGTAATGTATTATGTTCTATACTCAAAATACCCCACATTGAAGATATTCAGGACATCAAGAACAACTTAATCAACTTGGTTGTAGGAATTTGGTATCTATTGCATTGCCCCCAGAAATTGAAATAAATTTTTTTTTTTTTTAGAAATATAATTGTGCAGTATTTTACAAATGCCATTTTATTCCAGGTGAAACAAAGGCAAATTGTTGTGTTCCTTATTTTGAAAGTCCAATCTTCTCAGTCCCAAACTGAAACCAGAAGGGAAAATCAGAACAACATAATCCTCATCTGTAGAAGCATTATTTGCTCATAACAATAATTAAATAAAGTATGGTGTAAAAATAGATCTAAAACCTAACTCTTTCCTATCCATGCAAAACAGTGAAAATTACTTAAACATCAAACCTCACAGGGGAGCACTTATTTGCAGCTAAATATACTTCAGTGAGTTGAGGTTCATCGTTTTTTTTATTTTGAGGGGGGAAATAATGAATGAACGGTCGAATGTCACATAGCAGCTCACTTTCCCGGCTCAGCTAGGCTGACATGACATACATGGAGAACTAGGCATCATTACATGAGAGATTGTTTGCTTAGCTGAATGGATTTTTCATCTTCTCTTGTGTCGCGCTCCAGTGCTCTTCTGCACATTTTGTGCCTGCTGTTTTAAAATCCCTGACCCTATATCTGTGTGTCTCTGTGTGTATAGTCTTATGTACTACTGTATATGTCATCAAGACACAGACAAACATTTTCATTTGTTCCCACACTTATGCACACAGAAACACATACACACAGCTTTACAAAGTGACATCTTTTTCCACGGTGCTCTGGTTTGTAAGTGCTGTAGGAGGTGGGTAAAAGATCACAAGTTACATACAGGTGTACAGTAACAATTGGCCGTGTGGATTGATGTTGCCTACAGAGGGCTTGTGGTTAGGAACATGCGTGACTATTGCACCGAGCCCAGGAAAGGATGGATGGCACAGCAGCTGTGTGTATGGAAATTATTTTCTTGTTTGTTTGCTTTTTTGGCTGCTAGAGAACTACCACGCTCTTAAGGACCTTAATCCCACTGGAGCACAAGCGGAAATTCTGATAGTTTCAACAGAACCTTCAACAAAGTCTCCCGCTAAAACTCAATTAATTCCAGGGATGATAGAGTGCATGTTGTTTTCACTCAGCTTAGACCTGAAGGAAGGACACCTGACATCAAAATAATCTTGAACTTGTTACCCTCAGGTAAATATTGGTTTATGGGTGCTCAAAAGCTTTCTCCCGTTTCATCCATTGTGTCAACAGCTGGCACAAAACAAATCTAGGTTTGCATTGGTTCTCTTTTGGAAAAAACACAATTTGGTTTGAGCTTGTCATCTTTAGGGTGTAACAGTTCAGAAATCCAATGATGTTCCCAGACTGTTTGTAGAGGCTGTGTAGAGCTTCCTCTTGGCTCAGCTTAGCTCAGCTCAGCCGGTCTCCCCAGTGTTCGTGTGGCTGTTGTGTTGTGTAGCAGCTGATGGCCTCCACACATACAGGGTATAAAAAGATGAATGAGCGCCCAGCTGGAGAGGAGAGTGAGCTGCATCAACAGCGAGGCTCTGAAACAAAAGCCAGCACACACGTGAGATCTGAAATGTCAGGAAAGCGAATTGGACGCAAGCAACTAAGTCAAAGCAAGGTGGATTAAGGTTCTGCTCAATTTGGAGGGCAAGAGTTTAACTTTTTGTCTGACAAGATTGATAAATCATCTTTATATGATGATACTGTAAGTATAGTCAATTACAACAGTATTGTGTCATTTGGGCCATTGCAGTCTGGTGTGATGTGGTTAGAAGTTCACTCAAAATAAAGTTGAGATTTTCTCCAGCCACGTGCAAGCTTCACCCATGACTAGGTACGCAATTAAACGAGGCACTGTGATTTTATCAGTATTTCCAACATTATCCGGCTAGTGCTGTAGGTACAAAATCCTAGTAATTTGCACAAGGTGTCTCCAATCTATCAATCTATGTCTGGTTGTGCATGCGTATTTGAGTTAGGGGTGGTGTAGCTCTGCAAATCTTGATTCTACAAAGTCTATTATTTGGCGAAGAAAATTATTTGTAGATCAGTGATTCTGCTCCTCACTTTGCTCAAGCAGATCCTCTCCAACTGACTCAATCTCTGGTCATTGGAAGTTGTAAAAGTGGGGCAATTACGGGAAATTAAAGGGGAGAGTCAATGAAACAAACCATGGAAGTATAGAGTACCACATTATGAGTCATAATACCCATAAAACCTAGCGATCAAACAAGGAAATTGTTCCAATCGCTTTTCTAACTTTTTCCCCATATGGGATTTTAGAAACACTTATAAGGGTTGTGTTTTGTGTAGGCTTACCCTGGCATGAAGTTTTGATAACTGTGTAAATCTCTCTCGGACAATGTGACTTTTATTAATATATTCATCTGTATTTACCCCCCAAAAAGTAAATGCTAATTTGCTGCTAATGTGGCTATCATAAAGAACTACAAATGCCATGATGATCTGGACGAGACTGCCGAATAGAGGCAAAGGTAAGAATCTCTGGATTAACTATATCATGTTAGCTACATTTAGTAATTAATAAATTGCCTATATTTCTTTAAATTGACCATTCAGTGAACTTTCTTGTGCAAGTTTTAAATTGATACAATACTTATTAGCAAAGGTGTCAGCTACAGATGACGTACAAGAGCTTGCAGGGATTTGTAGTCTTGCATGACGTCTACTTTGATGCTAATTAGCATTTTCAAATCTGAGAGTAAATAGAGCCGAATATATTGATAAAAGTCACCTTGTCCGAGAGAGATTTACATGGTTATCAAAACATCACGCCAGGGTAAGCCTACACGAAACACAGCCCGTATTTTAAGTGTTTCTAAAATTCCCTATGGGAAACATTTACGGTAGAAAAATAATTGGAACCATTTCCCTGTTTGACCGCTAGGTATTATGGGTATTATGACACCTCCACTGTGGTGCTCTATAAAGAAAATAATAGGAAATCCAAGATCTAGAAAAGTGCATGAATGTCTATTAGTATAGTGATACTAATAGAAAGAACGATACAAACAAAACAACTATCTGTGCATTTGTATCATTACTTTTTTATCTTACTGAAGCGTTCTCTAAGTTTGGCTCTAGTTAGGCTTGGCTTATATGTAGTATTCATCTTCTTCAACGAGCTGTCAGCCGTCCTCTTTGGCCACTAAATTGTTTGCCCAAATATCTGCGTCTGCAGCGGATGCTCCTGGACACCACCCAAGGCTGGTCTCTTTCTGTTTCAGGCTGTGCCCATGGAGTGTGACCCCGCGGAGGCCTGTACATTAATCATAATGTGGAGAGAGGGCCTCAGACAAGCCTGGGACATTCCTGGGACAGCTTGCCGCTGGGCAGGTGAAGCAGCCAGTCACGCCGACACTGCTGGGAGGGCAAGGTAGGGGCCAAGAAGGGTTGCTAAGGGGCTGTTCCCCACTGTGAGTTCGCCAACTGAACTCCTGACAAGTAAATAGGATGAGTAATTAGATATTATAATTTAAAGATTAATGGTGTCAAAGGAATTGTCCCCTCAACGCCTGTGCGTGTAGGCTAGCTCCTCTGAAGTTGCCCAGCTGTAGTAGTGCATTCAGTCAGTCCCAGTTTGCATTGTAAATATGACTGTGTTGATAAATCCACAGACCAACCGTCCACTCCTCCATGAGTGCTTGGATGGTTTCCAACATGTAAAACCTAGCAACAGGATTTGTCTCAGGCCTCTGAGAAAGACCAAGTGGTGTGCTGGCACACAAACCAACGACATATGGATCTTTGTTTTGCTTAGTGCATTTTGTCAGCTGGTTAGCAGAGTGGATTGCTATTCTTACTGGTTGTGCATTACAGCTATGTTTTCATGGTTTTGTATTTTTGTATGACATTTTTTGTAGATAAAAAAAAGAAGTAGTCTAATGAACAGTGTTTCCTCTAAGATTTTCTTTCAGCAGTGGTTGCAAAGTTAGATGGGAGGGCATGCACCACAGTGGGGCATGCACCACAGTGGTATTTGTTTTGTAAAACGACTGTGAGAATGTCACTTCTGGTGACTTTTTAAAACAACATTCTACTCCAAAATGAATGAAATTGACACCATCTGAAATATAATTTTCCCTTTAAAAGCATTATAAGCTGTAGCTCAAATGATGCAGCATAGCGGCTTTAAATAAATAGGCAGAAGCATGGGGTTTCCATCTTCATTTACCTAATTGAAAACCACAAAAGATTCAATGAATCAAATGCTACAAATATACAGTACGTTGTAACTTGTCACTCCAGGGTTTTTTCTGGAACGAAATGGTGGGGGTGGCAGGGAAGTGGCAGTGGACGTGGCCAATGGCACGGTCTCTGATTGAAAGATAGGCCCTCCTCTTGGCTGCAGAGATGAGCTGTTATACATTGTATTTCCTGCAATTCTACACATTTTTCCATGGGGCGGAGAGAAAATTGTACAGTTTTGTAAAGCTAGTTTTATGCAATTCTACACATTTTGTCATGGGGCTGAGAGAAAAAATGTCAGTTTTAAAGCAAATTTCCTGCAATTTGACACATTTCGCCATGGCTTATGCCATGTTCTTATGCTATCTGAGTGACTCAAACATTATAACAAAATCAATGGGATACCATAACATTTTTAGAATTTTAGATTCTCCCTGACTGTCTAGTTATTATTTTGGTGACTGTTAGTTCTCAGAGGATCTAATAAAAAAATATATATAGGTCCATTATCTTTTCTACATACTTTATATCTGGGTTTAGTCCTTTACACTGGAAACATTTTACCACCCCCCCTTAAAAAATTATAACAAATTGAAAAAAGGAAACTGTTTTTGAATTCATATTTTTGGAAGTGGCAGCAACAATTTAAGTGGTGGCCCGCCACTGCTAAATGAATATGGGGGAAACACTGAATGAACTATGATCAAGTCTTGTTGTGTACACAACAAGCATGGTATTGGTGCCAACAAATTCTTGCTCACAGTTTCAGAACATGCGCTTCAGTGCATCTGGAATCTAATATGTATGTTGCTGATCCATACAGGACACTGAATAGGAGAAAGAGTTGACTGTGATTGGATGAATGCAACATTAAGCAAAGGCCTTAAAGTGCCACATTCCTTCTTAATTGATGATGACAGTTGCAATTACAAGCAACAGTCAGTCTAAGTGAAGCTGACACTCAGTTTTGTGGACACCTATTCCAGAACTCTGGTGGGCTGACCTACCTAACCTCTTTGGAAGGCTGCCATGTTTGATGGCAACCAGTACTTCATAACATTGTGCCTAGGCTATTTTGAGCTTTTTTTGTCTTAGCAAGTCATGGTAGAAATGAAGAATAAACATGCTCATTGTTTTGAAACACTTTATCCCCCCCTTCCCAACTCCTGTCTGGTGACATTATTATTGAGAATGGACCTCTCTTCAGCTCTTACACAAGTCTTGGATTGCTGCTGCCCTGAAAGGCATTAGCGTAGGACACCATTGCGGTGTGTAATTGTCGTAAAAGACGGCACACTTTTCAATGTTATGTTGGTAACTTCAATTCTTAGCTACACTGCCTAATTTAGAAACACACGACCATAATAACAGTATCAGAGCTGACGACACTGTTTCGACTATGCAAATGTGGGGGGAAAAGTGGCGAAATCCACACCCAGCAAAATCAATACAAACATTATTCTTACATGTTCTACCTGTCTCAGCACTGTTGTATTATGTAGACATATGAAACATTGTCCAATATTATTTCCAGGTGTAAACAAAACATCTGAAGCCTGAAATGACCACTTGATTGGACGACATATCGTTACACTTGAAAATCATCTCGTGGTCTACTCTCTTCTTAGTTAATCGAACGGTAATATAGCTTAGTCTAATTGTAAGTTGACATAGCAGCACGCAAACAATCCCCCTGCATGATTAGAACATTTTACATAGTTAGAACTCTAAAATGAACGTTGATCAATTGCTCTCTTCATTTCTGACTACCTTGAAATAGAAACCACTCATATGTTAAAATGTCTCATGCAATAATACGGTGACAAATATTGAGATAATGATCATTTTAGTAATTTTGCATAGTTGAAAGTAGCCAATGCTTGAATTACCAAAATCAGTTAATGTAATGATGTGTTGAAATATGGGAGTAATGTGCCATGGAGCAGATTAGAATTCTCCTCATTTTACACAGACCACTAGTTTCTCAGAGATTAGGTATAGTAGGCTATTTGATTCACATTGTTTGGTTCAGTGTATTTGTATTTTTGCATTATTTGGGTGACTTCAACTGCAGTGAGCAAGATGGTCACCTTGAACAAAAGCAAGCAAGTCAAAATGCTAAATTGTATTAATCTTCACAATCAAGCATGAATGGCATTCTGTTCTTTGAGGATATACTATATTTGTCCCTTTGTAAATGGTTGGTTGCTTTTGGTCATTGTTGTACTGGCATCAAGTTTATAAACTACTTAAGGCTTACACTTGGTCACATTTACCTTTTTAATTTGCTATTGATTGGGATTCAACAACAGTTTCCTTTAGATTGCTGACCACTTAATGTAATTACCGTCATTTGCACAATAAGGAGCCGAGTAAAGGCCTGTGTTTTGAAGTTTATGTCAATAAGGTTAGAGTGAGGTCATCCTCTTTGATGCCTGTCTGGGGTAGGATGCTGTACCCCCCAGCTCATAAAGAGAGAACACTATGAACAGAAGCTAGAGGCCAGGAGAATGACCCCCCCCCCCCCTTCTCACAGCAATCACTAAAGCAATACTCTCAGCTACAGTCAGTCACCACAAGACAGTTTATGCCATATTTAAAGTCTCTGCCACTTGCCACTCATGAGTACGTCCAAATGCACAGCTTTGAACAAGTTGTCAACATAACCAGAGTTGTGCCATTATTAGTGTTAATCATGTTGACAAGTTGACAGGCCGTCACAGTTTTCTCTATTCACCATGTTGATTTCTAGAATCCTTAACCCCCTTCCTGCTCATCTGCAGCAGCGTGTATTGTCTGTGTTACTTTTTTGAAATGCCGCCTGGTTGAGCGCTTGTATTGAGAGATGAAAGAGGAAAGATTGAGCTGCCTCGCCCTCCGGTTGTTCTGAAACATGGAATAGTCAGCGTTTGCTCACCTGGTCATACAGTGGGTTCCCAGGCATTAGCAAACAAAGAGGGGCTCTGGGAGCAGAGCAGACATGCGTAACAGCTGTCCATCGTAGGCAGCGCTGAGCAACAGATCCAGCCAGGGACCTCGCCCTGTTTCCCT
This sequence comes from Oncorhynchus mykiss, assembly GCF_057628025.1. Classification (NCBI taxonomy): domain Eukaryota; kingdom Metazoa; phylum Chordata; class Actinopteri; order Salmoniformes; family Salmonidae; genus Oncorhynchus; species Oncorhynchus mykiss. The sequence goes on along the minus strand of NC_143026.1, from coordinate 69,299,664 downwards.
GTTCCGCTCCAGAGAGATTCCTGCCTGCCTCACTGCAGTCAGCTGCACAGGGGTGGCTCCTCTGTTCCTCTCGCACAGAGTGGATCTCACAGAGCCACCTAATAACTGCTGTAAAACTTCAACAATAGCCTGGTGTCTATTTGCTTAAATCACTGAACACAACAGGCACTTATTAGAGATGGGCTTCTATTTCCTTAATGCACACATTTTTTTCTCATTTGCATAGTTAATTGTTTAATTCTAGCATTCACTTCCAGTATTTGAAAGTGAATGCTATAATGTTATAATTTACACACTGCATCACATTTATTTTTGTCTTAGTATGTCTTTCTGTTTTATTTATTTTTGTTGACAGAATAATTATTTTCACAGCATTTTCGTCAGTTCTTACTTTTGCCACTAGAGGGTGATTGAACGATTTCTGGGGGTCTGTACTTCCGAAGTTGTTGACTGTTTTTGTGCTTGCCAGTTAGCTAGCAGTTTTCAGCTGTTAGCGCCCAATGGCTAGCAGATTCATACTGTCAATAAAAACAGATGATTGTCATATTTTGAGTCATTACTGAATTATTATATATAACAAATCAAACATTAAACCTCATAAACAATTCCTGGTATTTCATGGTAACCTAGTAAACAATTCATTCAGATCCAGCATTTATTTTCTGAAATGTGTACCGTTGCCCGGCTATTAAAAGGGACAGGCGGCTGTTTGAAATCGGCGTTTAATTGAAATTTTACAATATGGTGTTATGACTGAATTTTGGGGCGGGATTTTTACCCATCTTATTAAAGTGTTTCCTCTTAAGGATTGTTCATAGTTAGTCAGGTGTACATATTTAAAGTACTTACTTTATTCTGACACAAGCAAGACCTATAGTCTGAGCCAGAGAGCGAGCTAGTCAGATCCTCATCAGGTTACTCTGAGGATGTAGCTTTATGCAGACTGAATTGTTGTGGTGTGTTAGTATCATAAGTCGCAGGTCTGATCTGTACCTACTCACTTTAGTTCAGAGACCCTTATGACTTTGGCAGGTGTGTGTGTGTGGTGGTATATTTGTTCTGTTGCCTCACATGCACTACAAACACAAGGGGACTGATATTAGGAATGAACTACACAGATTTGTACTGGGCTAGTTTAAATTGTATCTACTGGGTGTGTGTCTGCTTACCACTTTGATCTGAGTCAAACAACACTTGTAAGACTTTGCGGGTTGGTTGGCTTTTGGACATTACCTCTGCTTCCGTTGTGCAAGAAATCCTGCATTCTGATTGGTTTCCAATTGTGAACGCACCTCCAAGACATCATGAGTAGTAACTGACTTTTTATGAACAATTGGCCTCCTCACAAAGTGGGTGGGAGAGCCTCACAATAGAGCTTCCTTTTTACCAGGAATTGCTCAGTGATGTGTGTATACTACATACAAAAAAGCAATACGCCTGGATTTGGAGGCTAGAGTAGAGCTTGTAGAGGTCAGAGAGAGTTGCTTCCTCTCCTGATTCTCCTCGTACAGGGAATGGTGAAAAACAACCATGTGGAGAAAGTCATTGATTTGGAGTATGACCAGCAGCAGTACCCTTGTCCTGATGCTGTATTTATATTTTTCAGATTGATCGATGTCCGCTAACTCAAATAATGTCACTTGCCAAAGCTTGGAATTGGCTATGTGATTAAAGGGCCTTAATGGCAGTTTAAACATCCTAATGGAATAATCAACCAGGATCAAGAAAAAGCTTTAAAGAGTTTTCTTAATTATGTTTGACTTTTTAAATCAATATTATTGTGATTTTTTTTTGTCAAGGGGATTCACATCGGGTTGAATTATGGAAATGTTGTACTAATTAAACTGTAACCATGTTGTAAATGATACTGTTGAGCAACAAACTATTTGCATATCAAGCATCAGCCTTTACATGCAGTACCTCCCTGTTGACTGTACTGTGTGCTTACGTGAATAGTGTGTGTTAATGGCCTGAATAAAGCAGGGACTCCACACAGCCTAAGGGCTTTATAGAAGTCTGTGATTGCCTTTAGGCTCCCTTGGTTACGTTTTTAATGCTGGTCAATAAAGTGTTCTCCGGGGAGAGGTGTGAAGTAGTAATTGCGTCTCTTCATTGGGTGTGAAGAGAAACATGGGCCCTAACAAGGTTATTCACATGGTCATCCACAAATGACCCCTCAGAGGCCCATCTTTAAGCCTCAGCACCACTCATAAAGGCCAATCACGTGAGGAATTTCCTGTTCACGGTAGCCCTTAACAGCTGGGAAGAAAAGCAGGGGACTTGTGAAAGGGGAGCTCCCAGTGGGGAGGGGGTTTATTATTTTTAAGCTGATCTAAACACCTGTGCCACCCCCCACTCCTCTGTTACCTCCCTCTTACTCCCCATTCTCACCCACCCCCCAGTAGACACCTTTTACTGACGTGAATACACAGCAATTTGTCGACAAACTTTTTAATGAGTTGGCCCAGATCAGTGAGTAAGCTTATTAGTGTCTGGTTTGATATTGGTGACATCATGTGAATGGTGTGTAATACTGTTCCTCCCTCCCTCTCAGTGTAAACCTCCCTCCCTCCTCTAATCCCTGATTGGAATGGCAGGATGGTTGGGCTACATCAGACCTTGTTTGCAATGCCACACATATAGTAGAGAGAAACACTGTGTAGTTTCAGTTTCATCACGGATGAGCTTCAATAAAAATGAACGCCATTTTTTTGTACACTTTTAAGTAGTTGACAATTGCAATTCAATTGTACATCTAGTGCATTATCTGTTTATGGTATTGTGACGGTGGCTATTAATAGACAATCAGCAGCAAACTTGTGATTATGAGATTCAAGATGTTTCTTCATATGCAAAAGTAGAAATCTACTTTCAACCTAATCCCCTTCATTCCACTGTGTTCCTGATCCAGCAGGTTGCAGCAGTGATGTGTCTGTCAGTCTGTCTCTGCACAGACGGATGTTCCTGCCTGGCCAGACTCTGGCTGCTTCTTTCTCTTTTCTTCCTTTGCTGAAGCCACTGCCTCATTGCTATGCACTGCACGCACAGCCAAGCGTATGTTGATCCACAGGACTTGGGAAAGAGAAAGCAGGGGGAGTGGGTGGGACCTTACCATTCATTCCATCTTCTCATTTACATTGTAACCGTCAAAGCAAAGCCTGGCTGTTTTTCGCCAACGCTGGTCACTCTAGATGTGAATATGGTCCATAGTCCTGCTACCAGGGGTCCCGGGGGAGGGGAGTTCCACTATCTTAGGTTGAGAGACACTTTACAGTTGGACTTAAACTGTTGTGAATGATCATGAAAAAGCTACGATTTTGAAGACAGTTTTACTACCAAGCAGCCCAGTATAACCAGAGCACTTTTGGAACCTCCACTCCAACCCCCCCTTACAGCCAGCCCCCCTTACCTCCAACCCCCCCCTTACAGCCAGCCCCCCTTACCTCCAACCTCCCCCTTACAACCAGCCTCGCTTACAACTAGCCCCCCTTACCTACAACCCCCCCTTACAACCAGCCTCCCTTTACCCCCCCCCCCCTTATCGCCAACCCCTCCTTACTGCCAGACCCCTTACCACCAACCCACCCCTTATCTCCAACCCCCCCCTTACCTCCAACTACCATACCAGCCTCATTCATGCCTTATTTCTCAGTCCTCTTTCTTTCTTTCTTTCTTTCTTTCTTTCTTTCTTTCTTTTCTTCCATTTGAGGAGGACTGTGTCTATAAAAAAATGAATGTTCTTGTTTCAGATGGCAGTGGAGGTGAAAATGGTCTGTTAACAAGCAGGTGCATGGGCCCTAAGCAGCTGTTTTTGGTACTCAAGACGAGGCGGCCTGGCTGCCTCAAGCACTCATGTAATCCTCTCATGCAATTCACACTGTAATTGCTGAGATACAAGCTGCCAGGGCCCAATTTCTCCCCCTCCAATAGCAGTGTCCTCAGCAAACACAGACCTCTGCATTAATTGAGAGAGAGAGAGTGTATAGTCTGTGAGTTCCCTTCTTGAGGTACCGGCATCGTCAACAACTTGAGCTGAAGTCTGGCGGATAGGCTACGGGCGGTGTGGGTTATTGTCTAGCATAGTGCTCTTGCCTTCTAAGGCCTCGGATGAGCTGTGTCTGCCTCTATCTCATCGTTTCATCAGCCACACAGGTTTCTTTTATACCCCTCTACAGGAAAAATACAGTTTTATTCTGTCTGAACTGAACATGTCTTTAAAAAAAACATTGTAGTTTCATATGCTATGTTATAAATAGGCTTTGTTTAATTTACTTTACATAATATGTGCACGTGGAAATGATATTTATGTACATGTTTAAATAGACAGGTAAAACCTTTTTGGATTCGACAGGTTGTTTTGTTTGAGGAAACGTGGTCTGGAATATCCTAATATTCCATGCATCTGCAGTAAGACTCCCAGGAACAGTTGGGTTGAGGGATGGATGGGATGCTTCACTGAGTTTTCTGTGACCATTTCAGTTTACTCATCCCAGAAGCTGAATGGACCAATCAAAAAGAACGCTCAGTGTGTCGTGTGGTGTGGGTTAAGTTGTTTTCCAATGCCATGAATACTTTTGGGGGATTTAGCTCTTGGCCCCTGAAAGTAAAGGAATGCGATTGCTCGCAAAGGGGGCTGTGGTGGATTTAAGCTGCTGTCCCCATCGCTAAAACCAAATTCTTTTGCCCCTCGCGAGGTCCCCCCAGGGATGACACAGCTCATTGATGCGTCTCTCTCATTACCATTTTACCAGCTCGCCTCACTCATTTCACAAGCAATCTGTCATGAGAAAAATGGAAGAATGTGCTCCATTTGCACAACTTTTTTCTTGTTCCTCATTTGGTCATTGTAATCTGCCCCAGCCTATTCAACTTTAGAGAAAAATTGATGGAAAGAAGGCAAGAGAGAGGCGGTAAAGAGAGAGAAGAAGCTAAGACCCAGGGCTACGGTGCTCATATCAGCATACAACTTTTTTCTATGGGCTACAAGACTTTTTGCTTGATTGGTTCTGAATAGACAGTGATGCTGTTTAAAAGGTAGATGTTACTTGGCACTGTATCATTAGCATCACAATAATATAAACAATACAATTGGCAAGGTACAATTATACTTCATTAGCAATATGCTACCAGAATAGTTTCTTATGTTTGACTTTTGTGAATGACGGGGCCTCAACATATGACCGGGTCACATTTCCATTTGAAACGATGTGTGTTGGTTAACAAGATCTTTAGAAGATGATCTGCTTCAAACTGCTCTGCTGATCAATAACCACCTTTACAGATAATCCACCATACCAAAGTGAAAACATAGGTTAGACGTTTGGATTCAATTCACTTTTTGACTTGATGTTGATTTTATGATCAAGGTGGCAAATGTATACATTTGTAATGTAATTTTTGTCCAGTTTGACATTGGATTTATTGTTATAGGGCCATTATTATTTCTTATCAAGGTCATCGAATGAAAAGACTTTGTACATAATTCAAAGCTTATGAAAACAGACCATGGTTGGCTGATCCCTCAAAATAATAGACTGTCTTCCCAGCCTCTCGAGTGGGTTAGTTCTGATCAGAGTGCAATTTCATTAATAATAGTTAATTGATTTAGCCTTGGAGGGGGGCTGCTGTGTCTCCCTCTAGTCCCTGCCTACCTGCGGTGCTGATGGGAAACTGTTGTCTAATCCAACACTACATCCAGCTCATTTTTAGATGATGGGATCCTCTTTTATCTTACCTCTTTGGGAGGCAAGGAGCAATCTTCTTTTAACAGGCATCTCCACACTGAGCGTGTGACAGACAGAGACACACACACACACTTGCGTGCACACACACACATATATATATATATATATATATATACATACACACACATAGACCTGATTAATGGCCGCTAATTAGCAATGTTAATGACCAGGTGTCCGAAAACAAGCCAGCTTCTCTCAGCATGGAGGGGCTTCTCATTGAAGGCCTGCAAATCCATTCCAAGTGACCCCTTCCCCTCAGCTGGCAGCCCCCGATGCGCAGCCCTCTCATTACCTCAGAGAGCGGCTCAGAGGGAGGCCAGGGCCTGAGAGCCGGCCGCGTTCCCATTTCCACCCAGGCTTGTATTAATTAAGATCAGGATTTGCCAAGACTGTGGGGGTACACTCTGGGAGCAGAGGGAAGGTTGGTGGAGAAGGTTCAGCAGGAGGAGGCTGTTGAGTATTAACCCTTTCTGCAGTGTGTCCCGGCCATGTCATATCCCCAGCCCCCTGCAACGTTGTCCAGTCAACAAGTGCAGTGAAACAAACAAGCCTCCCATATTAGAATGCCGTTATCTTGGGGGAAGTCTGGCTGTTAGGGCTGCCACAGGGAACCCCTTTAAAATACAATTTTCACCTTCAAATGAGATTTTCCATATACATTGCATTCAGGCCCCTTGACTTTTCCCACATTTTGTTATGTTACAGCCTTATTCTAATATATATATATATATATATATATATATATATATATATATATTTTTTTATGTTCCTCATCAATATACACACAATACCCCATAATTCTTGCACATTTATGAAAAATGAAAACAGAATTAGCTTATTTACATACGTATTATTCAGACCCTTTGCTATGAGACTCAAAACTAAGCTCAGATGCATCCTATTTCCATTGATCATCCTTGAGATGTTTCTACAACTTGATTGGAGTCCACCTGTAGTAAATTCAATTGATTGGGCATGATTTGGAAAGGCACACACTAAGGTCTCACAGTTGACAGTGCATGTCAGAGCAAAAACCAAGCCATGAGGGATTGTCCGTAGAGCTCCGAGACAGGATTGTGTCGAGGCACAGATCTGGGGAAGGGTACCAACACATTTCTTTAGCATTGAAGGTCCCCAAGAACACAGTGGCCTCCATCATTCTTAAATGGAAGAAGTTTGTAACCACCAAGACTCTTCCTAGAGCTGGCCTCCCGGCCAATCTGAGCAATCGGGGGAGAAGGGCCTTGGTCAGGAAGGTGACTAAGAACCCGACGGTCACCCTGAAAGAGCTCCAGAGTTTCTCTGTGGAGATGGAAGAACCTTCCAGAAAAACAACCATCTCTGCAGCACTCCACCAATCAGGCATTTATGGTAGAGTGGCCAGACAGCAGCAACTCCTCAGTAAAAGGCACATGACAGCCTGCTTGGAGTTTGCCATAAGGCACCTAAAGGGCACTCCGACCATGAGAAACAAGAATCTCTAGTCTGATGAAACCAAGGTTGAACTTGATGAAAACCTGCTCCAGAGCTCTCAGGACCTTAGACTGGCGAAGGTTCATCTTGCAACAGGACAAGGACCCTAAGCACACAGCCAAGACAAAGCCGGAGTGGCTTTGGGTCAAGTCTCAGAATGTCCTTGAGTAGCCCGGACTTGAACCCGATCGATCATCTCTGGAGAGACCTGAAAATAGCTGTGCAACGACACACCCCATCCAAACTGACAGCGCTTGAGAGGATCTGCAGAGAAGAATGGGAGAAACTCCCCAAATACAGGTGTGCCAAGCTTGTAGCGTCATTCCCAAGAAGACTCCAGGCTGTAATCACTGCCGAAGGTGCTTCAACAAAGTACTGAGTAAAGGGTCTGAATACTTATGTAAATGTCATATTTCTAAAAACCTGTTTTTGCTCTATCATTATGGGGTGTTGCTTTCATTTTGTTTTAAATAACAAAATGTGGAGAAAGTGAAGGGTTCTGAATACTTTCCGAATGCACTGTATATATGATATTTTGATTTCCTTGAGTAAATCTGATATGGTTCACTAAGACTACTCTTGCTGTGAGGACACAAGTAAAGTTACATTAAGAACAGAGGAGTAGCCTACTGAATCAAATGTATTTATAAAGCCCTTCTTACGTCAGCTGATGTCACAAAGTGCTGTACAGAATTTAAGAGCTGGAGTTACTATACAATTAAATGTTTTTAATTTTAGCTTTATTTAACTAGGCAAGTTAGTTAAGAACAAATCCATTCTCGGCCTAGGAACAGTGGGCTAACTGCCTGTTCAGCCGTCCCAGTTTACCTTCTGCCTCTTTTTTAGTCTCACAACATGTGAACGGTTCATTCCGGCCTCTGGTGTACACAGCTCTGCCCATTGGGTTGTTAATGTGCAATTACTGCTATTGTTACCAGTACATCTCTACTTTAAGCAAACAACACAAATACAACACTTCCCATGCTTATATTTTTTCTATTTTCTAATGACTGTGATTTTTTGCCTTCACGGCATGATCTGCAATTAGGAGTTTTACAACTGGCAATGCCAAGTCAAACTGGTGGGTACACTGTAATATCAGCTCTAGCTGCTTTTTATGTCAGAAATGGACATGCACCCTGGAATGTCATTCCGAAATCATTAATACACAGAAGGAACTGTATTACTGTAGACTCCTACAGTAATATATGCAGTGGCTTAGGACTGTTGTGAATGCATGGCTTAAACTAGATCTTGTTCCAGGGTAATGTTTCTGATTTGGGACCGGTGAACTGTATGGCACGAATCAGGAGTTGGCTGCTATGTCCTCCATAGTATTTACCTGTGTGAAGTGAATTTGAAACAATTAAAAGTTGGGCTGATGTTGAGGGAAATGAAGAAGAAGCCGATGGAATGGGACTATTGTCCAGCACATCAGGATGCAGACAGACAGGCTCCATGGTCCTGCTGTACTCAGACCCTGTTAATCTGCCTGCTGTAATAGCACGCATTGATGACTAGGAAAGCAACGGCACTCAAGGCTAACCAGTAATTAAGGAGGCATTTTCTCGTTAAGCTTTAGCATCCTGGTTATGTTCTACTTCATTACCCTTTATGCTAAAACCTGCATTCATGAGAGGCAGGAAATCTTGTTGCAATTAGGCATGGGATATGTATGAAGCAGCTAAGGGAAGGTAGCGAGGAATACTGTGATGTGGGAGGGCGATATTGAGGACATGCTGCTCATGTTTTGTGGCCAGATATGAACAAGGCTGCGGATGTGCAATTTAAGTGAATTTTCCGTCTCTTGATTAGCTTGAGTTTGAGTGAGAAACTGTGAAAAAGTGTAGATCTCCCCTCTACCTCTCACCCCACTCTCTTTTTATTTCTCCTCATCTCCCCTACCACTTTCCACTCTTTCTCTCGCTCATTCACTCACTCAGTCATATACGTGCACGCACACACACAGGTTGGATTTCGTGATAACCAGTGGCAGGACTAAGATGGTGAGGTTAATTTGCCTCCATTCTCGGGCACAGGAGTGGGAAAGTAGCATTCATCACACAGTGTGCCACGGAACTCTGGTTCCCACACACTCTGGTTACATCATTATGGGGTTTGTGAGCAGGGCGTCCAATAGAGCCCTGGGGCCACGGTCAGCTGACCTGGGCATGAAAACACGGTGGAAACCCTATCCCAGCGATGTGATTTCAGCCGGAGCACACTGATGGCTACCTCGTCTCTCTCGCCGCACTGCAATTTTCAGCTTCAGTTTCACCTTTGCTTTCATGCTAAGCTGTCGGATCCCAAAGGTTGATGAGTGTGTGTGTGTTTGTGTATGTGTGTAAGACAGTGAGCAGGCTGGACCGGGCTTTGTGCTCAGGTGCCATGGTGGAGCTTCACATACTATAGCAGGCTATACAACAACCTGCCCTCTCCAGAGTATCTTCCTTTTTATAAACTGGGTGGGTCTAGCCCTGAATGCTGATTGGTATATCAGACCGTATACCACGGGTATGACAAAACATGTATTTTTACTGCTCCAATTACTTTGGTGACCAGCTTTTAATAGCAGTAAAGCACCTTGGGGGTTTGTGGTATATGGCCAATATACCACAGCTAAGGGCTGTATCCAGACACTCCGTGTTGCGTCATGCTTAAGAACAGCTCTCAGCCGTGGTATATTAGCCATATACCACACCCCCTTGTGCCTTATTGCTTAATTAAATCTTGAACCCCTGCATGCATGCGCACACACACACACACGAGCGCACGCGCACACACACACTGCATTGTCGGAACTAGAAGCACAAGCATTTCGCTACACTCGCATTAACATCTGCTAACCATGTGTATGTGACAAATAAAATTTGATTTGATTTGACACACACACTCATAATTTAACCTGCTGGGATTTTGAACACTAGAGGGAGACAAAGAATGATACGAGCAAGATAATTCTTTCATATTTTGGTTACTTTAGTGATTTATATATTTCATTTAATCCCTCTGTTTTCTACAAATGTAGTGTGGCAAAGGTCCAATCTTTTGAGTTATTGTAACTCAAATGGCCATAAGTGTTTACTCAATCCATATAACCACAGCCAGATGAGAAACATTACGGCCAATCATATTTATTTTAATTCATTACATGTCAGTGTAACCCCTATAAACAGAGATTGCTGACTAGTGCTAATTGAATCTCTGCTAGTGCTGGAGGAAGCATTATAGATGGTCACCTCTGGTCTCCCTGGTTTCGAGGAGTTGTGCGATTCATTTGTGACCAATACCCAGAGGCTCTGGAGGTTGCTTCTTAGGGTTAATGAAAAGCAACCTAGCCTCGTCTTATTTGTATCATAAACTCAACCAGTCCTTTAGGACAATGCCAGTAGGATATTAGCAGGTTCTAATCTTCAGCTAATAATTCAGTGCTTCAGGGACTTGACACATGGCATAATCAAAACAGCCTTTATCAAAGGGTAGCCAAGGATTACACAGCATGTTTCTGCAGCAGATATTAGACAAAGGTCCACCGGTTGCAGTATTATTAGCACTCTGGACTACTAAAGACCCTCCCCCCAAATCTATCTCCTCAAGCATACAATCCATCTAGTCAGCCAGGGGAAAAGGCAGCGGAATGAGCTGCTCTCTATGGGCATGCACAGGTCAAATATTAATAATAATTTGGCTGGAGATTCCTTCCGGTTTGTTTGTGAAGACTGTCAGGGATGAGATTAATGATCCTCTGCCTGGTCAGTGCAGTGAGTGACATGCCTCCTAGTCATTGGAAGTGAAACTCGATCATAGACCAACCCCTAGGCGGTAAATTCACCCAAACTTGATTGTTAATTCTCTAGGCACTCTGACTCATGGTGAAACCAGAGGGGCCTATAAGATACAAGCGGCGAGCCGCTTCATGTCACATAATTAGAATTGCGGTTGACGCCTATTTCCTTATCTTTATTGTGGGAAGTAAAGCATGCTGTTCTACTTTGATCACATTAACAACATATTTGTCACCCTTATGTCCACAATTTATATGACGTCTAGGCTACATGTTGCATGCTTTTGTTGAGTCCAGCATGAGCCACACATAGGCCTACATATCATCCTTAATGATATGATACACTCCACTTCACTTCTTCTATCTGTCCCACACAAACCAAACAGCACAGTATTTACTAGACCCACTGGCTGAACTTGGGAATGTCTCTAGAATCCATACTGAAAGTCCCAAATTGAATCCAAGCAAGCATGACAAAAGGGCCCCATGCAAGAAACCACAACTGTAATTGCTACTAAGGTGTGACTATTACAGCAACTGGGGTAATCTGAACCTCTCTAAGTCCTCCCAGATTTAAACATGCTCTCTCTGTGCCCGGCAGGCAGCACACAGCGTTGTATGCTGGCTCGCAGCTCATGCATTTCTCCCTCCCGAGCCATGTTACCTCTCAATTGTGTGTAAGCCTTAGCCTACTCCACTTGACAATCAAGGCCAAAAGCTTTCCTTTTTTAAAGAGAGACATTGTGAATGTTCTATTTTCCCTATGTTATTAATGATGTGAAATCAGCCTGTAATGGCAATGGATTTTCCAAGGTTTATTGTTTGTTGTTCCTTAGTGTTTATGCTTGCAATTCGTTTCATTTAATTTTGATGTAGAAATGTTATATTCTGATCAAGGACCCTGTTTTATTATGGGGGAACCTTGTTTTTAAAGTCGGTGCTTAATGAGTTTTTGAATGACAGCCCCACTGCATTGACATATATTATTAATTGGTTTTCTCTTCCTTCTTTTGAAATGTCTAATTCCTTTTATAGAAATGACAAAATAACACACCATTCTGCCTGGGTTTCAGTCGAACAGAAATGAGTTGGAGTTATTAAATATGATTGTTAATGAAATGTCAAGATTTTAGGAAACCAATTCTTGCATGTTTTGATCTAACTTATTCTAGAACTTATTTTATAGCTAGCCATGTTGTTATTTTGTCCACAGGTACTGGTATCTCTTGAAAATGACCGGTTTGAAATGTGAACTTGCACACTCACACCTAGCCACATCAAACCTGCGTCTGCTATTTGTTTTCTGGGTTGGGTGGGTCCCTGTGGTCTGTGGGGGAAGCAGGGCCATGTCCTGCCAGTGATTTTGAACCTTTGTGAACCCTCACCATTTTGAATGGATAGGAGGCTGTGGCTTTTCATCCCCGCTGCCTTCGGGTCCCTACCCTGTTCCCATTTCAGTCTCCTGGGAATGGGCGGGGGGTCCCTCTCCTTTCTCTCTCCGGTGCTAGTTGTCTTCATCCCCTTCCCCTGAGGGCTCCCAAAAAGACCAGAAGCCCTTCCTGTCCCATTAACCCCGGCACGACGGAAGAATAACTTGATATCAACGTACCTGGCTTCCGTTTTTCATATTCCACAATTGTTCCCCTGTAATAAATAGGGGACAAAAAAGGCTAAAGGTAATAAGAGCTATGTTAACTCACCACCAGCTAAAGAGAAGGAGCTATGTTAACTCACCACCAGCTAAAGAGAGAGAGCTATGTTAACTCACCACCAGCTAAAGAGAGAGAGCTATGTTAACTCACCACCAGCTAAAGAGAGAGAGCTATGTTAACTCACCACCAGCTAAAGAGAAGGAGCTATGTTAACTCACCACCAGCTAAAGAGAAGGAGCTATGTTAACTCACCACCAGCTAAAGAGAGGGAGCTATGTTAACTCACCATGAACTAAAGAGAGGGAGCTATGTTAACTCACCACCAGCTAAAGAGAGGGAGCTATGTTAACTCACCATGAACTAAAGAGAGGGAGATATGTTAACTCACCACCAGCTAAAGAGAGGGAGCTATGTTAACTCACCATGAACTAAAGAGAGGGAGATATGTTAACTCACCACCAGCTAAAGAGAAGGAGGTATGTTAACTCACCATGAACTAAAGAAAGGGAGCTATGTTAACTCACCACCAGCCAAAGAGAGGGAGCTATGTTAACTCACCACCAGCTAAACAGAAGGAGCTATGTTAACTCACCACCAGCTAAACAGAAGGAGCTATGTTAACTCACCACCAGCTAAAGAGAAGGAGCTATGTTAACTCACCATGAACTAAAGAGAAGGAGCTATGTTAACTCACCACCAGCTAAAGAGAAGGAGCTATGTTAACTCACCACCAGCTAAAGAGAAGGAGCTATGTTAACTCACCACCAGCTAAACAGAAGGAGCTATGTTAACTCACCACCAGCTAAAGAGAAGGAGCTATGTTAACTCACCATGAACTAAAGAGAAGGAGCTATGTTAACTCACCACCAGCTAAAGAGAAGGAGCTATGTTAACTCACCACCAGCTAAAGAGAAGGAGCTATGTTAACTCACCACCAGCTAAAGAGAGGGAGCTATGTTAACTCACCACCAGCTAAAGAGAGGGAGCTATGTTAACTCACCACCAGCTAAAGAGAAGGAGCTATGTTAACTCACCACCAACTAAAGAGAGGGAGCTATGTTAACTCACCACCAGCTAAAGAGAAGGAGCTATGTTAACTCACCACCAGCTAAACAGAAGGAGCTATGTTAACTCACCACCAGCTAAAGAGAAGGAGCTATGTTAACTCACCATGAACTAAAGAGAAGGAGCTATGTTAACTCACCACCAGCTAAAGAGAAGGAGCTATGTTAACTCACCACCAGCTAAAGAGAAGGAGCTATGTTAACTCACCACCAGCTAAAGAGAGGGAGCTATGTTAACTCACCACCAGCTAAAGAGAAGGAGCTATGTTAACTCACCACCAGCTAAAGAGAAGGAGCTATGTTAACTCACCATGTACTAAAGAGAGGGAGCTATGTTAACTCACCACCAGCTAAAGAGAAGGAGCTATGTTAACTCACCACCAGCTAAAGAGAAGGAGCTATGTTAACTCACCATGTACTAAAGAGAGGGAGCTATGTTAACTCACCACCAGCTAAAGAGAAGGAGCTATGTTAACTCACCACCAGCTAAAGAGAAGGAGCTATGTTAACTCACCATGAACTAAAGAGAGGGAGCTATGTTAACTCACCACCAGCTAAAGAGAAGGAGCTATGTTAACTCACCACCAGCTAAAGAGAAGGAGCTATGTTAACTCACCATGTACTAAAGAGAGGGAGCTATGTTAACTCACCACCAGCTAAAGAGAAGGAGCTATGTTAACTCACCACCAGCTAAAGAGAGGGAGCTATGTTAACTCACCACCAGCTAAAGAGAAGGAGCTATGTTAACTCACCACCAGCTAAAGAGAAGGAGCTATGTTAACTCACCATGAACTAAAGAGAGGGAGCTATGTTAACTCACCACCAGCTAAAGAGAAGGAGCTATGTTAACTCACCATGAACTAAAGAGAGGGAGCTATGTTAACTCACCACCAGCTAAAGAGAGGGAGCTATGTTAACTCACCATGAACTAAAGAGAGGGAGATATGTTAACTCACCACCAGCTAAAGAGAAGGAGGTATGTTAACTCACCATGAACTAAAGAAAGGGAGCTATGTTAACTCACCACCAGCCAAAGAGAGGGAGCTATGTTAACTCACCACCAGCTAAACAGAAGGAGCTATGTTAACTCACCACCAGCTAAAGAGAAGGAGCTATGTTAACTCACCACCAGCTAAAGAGAAGGAGCTATGTTAACTCACCATGAACTAAAGAGAGGGAGATATGTTAACTCACCACCAGCTAAAGAGAAGGAGGTATGTTAACTCACCATGAACTAAAGAGAGGGAGCTATGGTAACTCACCACCAGCTAAAGAGAAGGAGGTATGTTAACTCACCATGAACTAAAGAAAGGGAGCTATGTTAACTCACCACCAGCCAAAGAGAGGGAGCTATGTTAACTCACCACCAGCTAAAGAGAGGGAGCTATGTTAACTCACCACCAACTAAAGAGAGAGAGCTATGTTAACTCACCACCAACTAAAGAGAAGGAGCTATGTTAACTCACCATGAACTAAAGAGAGGGAGCTATGTTAACTCACCACCAGTTAATGAGAGGGAGCTATGTTAACTCACCATGTACTAAAGAGAGGGAGCTATGTTAACTCACCATGAACTAAAGAGAGGGAGCTATGTTAACTCACCACCAGCTAAAGAGAGGGAGCTATGTTAACTCACCATGTACTAAAGAGAAGGAGCTATGTTAACTCACCACCAGCTAAAGAGAAGGAGCTATGTTAACTCACCACCAGCTAAAGAGAGGGAGCTATGTTAACTCACCACCAGCTAAAGAGAGGGAGCTATGTTTACACACCACCAACTAAAGAGAGGGAGCTATGTTAACTCACCATGAACTAAAGAGAAGGAGCCATGTTAACTCACCACCAGCTAAAGAGAGGGAGCTATGTTAACTCACCACCAGCTAAAGAGAGGGAGCTATGTTAACTCACCACCAGCTAAAGAGAGGGAGCTATGTTAACTCACCATGAACTAAAGAGAGGGAGCTATGGTAACTCACAACCAGCTAAAGAGAGAGAGAGCTATGTTAACTCACAACCAGCTAAAGAGAGAGAGAGCTATGTTAACTCACAACCAGCTAAAGAGAGAGAGAGCTATGTTAACCCACCATGAACTAAAGCGAGGGAGCTATGTTAACTCACCATGAACTAAAGTGAAGGAGCAATGTTAACTCACCATGAAATAAAGAGAAAGAGCTATGTTAACTCACCATGAACTAAAGAGAGGGAGCTATGTTAACTCACCATGAACTAAAGAGAGGGAGCTATGTTAACTCACCATGAACTAAAGAGAGAGAGCTATGTTAACTCACCACCAACTAAAGAGAAGGAGCTATGTTAACTCACCATGAACTAAAGAGAGGGAGCTATGTTAACTCACCATGAACTAAAGAGAGGGAGCTATGTTAACTCACCATGAACTAAAGAGAGGGAGCTATGTTAACTCACCATGAACTAAAGAGAAGGAGCTATGTTAACTCACCACCAACTAAAGAGAAGGAGCTATGTTAACTCACCATGAACTAAAGAGAGGGAGCTATGTTAACTCACCACCAGCTAAAGAGAAGGAGCTATGTTAACTCACCATGAACTAAAGAGAGGGAGCTATGTTAACTCACCACCAACTAAAGAGAGAGAGCTATGTTAACTCACCACCAGCTAAAGAGAAGGAGCTATGTTAACTCACCATGAACTAAAGAGAGGGAGCTATGTTAACTCACCACCAGCTAAAGAGAAGGAGCTATGTTAACTCACCACCAGCTAAAGAGAGAGAGCTATGTTAACTCACCACCAGCTAAAGAGAGAGAGCTATGTTAACTCACCACCAGCTAAAGAGAAGGAGCTATGTTAACTCACCATGAACTAAAGAGAGGGAGCTATGTTAACTCACCACCAGCTAAAGAGAGAGAGCTATGTTAACTCACCACCAGCTAAAGAGAGAGAGCTATGTTAACTCACCACCAGCTAAAGAGAAGGAGCTATGTTAACTCACCATGAACTAAAGAGAGGGAGCTATGTTAACTCACCACCAGCTAAAGAGAAGGAGCTATGTTAACTCACCATGAACTAAAGAGAGGGAGCTATGTTAACTCACCATGAACTAAAGAGAGGGAGCTATGTTAACTCACCATGAACTAAAGAGAAGGAGGTATGTTAACTCACCATGAACTAAAGAGAGGGAGATATGTTAACTCACCACCAGCTAAAGAGAAGGAGGTATGTTAACTCACCATGAACTAAAGAAAGGGAGCTATGTTAACTCACCACCAGCCAAAGAGAGGGAGCTATGTTAACTCACCACCAGCTAAAGAGAGGGAGCTATGTTAACTCACCACCAACTAAAGAGAGAGAGCTATGTTAACTCACCACCAACTAAAGAGAAGGAGCTATGTTAACTCACCATGAACTAAAGAGAAGGAGCTATGTTAACTCACCACCAGCTAAAGAGAGGGAGCTATGTTAACTCACCATGAACTAAAGAGAGGGAGCTATGTTAACTCACCATGAACTAAAGAGAGGGAGCTATGTTAACTCACCACCAGCTAAAGAGAGGGAGCTATGTTAACTCACCATGAACTAAAGAGAGGGAGCTATGTTAACTCACCACCAGCTAAAGAGAAGGAGCTATGTTAACTCACCATGAACTAAAGAGAAGGAGCTATGTTAACTCACCATGAACTAAAGAGAGGGAGCTATGTTAACTCACCACCAGCTAAAGAGAGGGAGCTATGTTAACTCACCACCAGCTAAAGAGAGGGAGCTATGTTAACTCACCATGTACTAAAGAGAGGGAGCTATGTTAACTCACCACCAGCTAAAGAGAGGGAGCTATGTTAACTCACCATGTACTAAAGAGAAGGAGCTATGTTAACTCACCATGAACTAAAGAGAGGGAGCTATGTTAACTCACCATGAACTAAAGAGAGGGAGCTATGTTAACTCACCATGTACTAAAGAGAGGGAGCTATGTTAACTCACCACCAGCTAAAGAGAGGGAGCTATGTTAACTCACCACCAGCTAAAGAGAGGGAGCTATGTTAACTCACCACCAACTAAAGAGAGGGAGCTATGTTTACACACCACCAACTAAAGAGAGGGAGCTATGTTAACTCACCATGAACTAAAGAGAAGGAGCCATGTTAACTCACCACCAGCTAAAGAGAGGGAGCTATGTTAACTCACCACCAGCTAAAGAGAGGGAGCTATGTTAACTCACCATGAACTAAAGAGAGGGAGCTATGGTAACTCACAACCAGCTAAAGAGAGAGAGAGCTATGTTAACTCACAACCAGCTAAAGAGAGAGAGAGCTATGTTAACTCACAACCAGCTAAAGAGAGAGAGAGCTATGTTAACCCACCATGAACTAAAGCGAGGGAGCTATGTTAACTCACCATGAACTAAAGTGAAGGAGCAATGTTAACTCACCATGAAATAAAGAGAAAGAGCTATGTTAACTCACCATGAACTAAAGAGAGGGAGCTATGTTAACTCACCATGAACTAAAGAGAGGGAGCTATGTTAACTCACCATGAACTAAAGAGAGGGAGATATGTTAACTCACCACCAGCTAAAGAGAGGGAGATATGTTAACTCACCACCAGCTAAAGAGAAGGAGGTATGTTAACTCACCATGAACTAAAGAGAGGGAGATATGTTAACTCACCACCAGCCAAAGAGAAGGAGGTATGTTAACTCACCATGAACTAAAGAGAGGGAGATATGTTAACTCACCACCAGCTAAAGAGAGGGAGATATGTTAACTCACCACCAGCTAAAGAGAAGGAGGTATGTTAACTCACCATGAACTAAAGAGAGGGAGATATGTTAACTCACCACCAGCTAAAGAGAAGGAGGTATGTTAACTCACCATGAACTAAAGAAAGGGAGCTATGTTAACTCACCACCAGCTAAAGAGAAGGAGCTATGTTAACTCACCACCAACTAAAGAGAGGGAGCTATGTTAACTCACCACCAGCTAAAGAGAAGGAGCTATGTTAACTCACCACCAACTAAAGAGAGAGAGCTATGTTAACTCACCACCAACTAAAGAGAAGGAGCTATGTTAACTCACCATGAACTAAAGAGAGGGAGCTATGTTAACTCACCACCAGCTAAAGAGAGGGAGCTATGTTAACTCACCATGTACTAAAGAGAGGGAGCTATGTTAACTCACCATGAACTAAAGAGAGGGAGCTATGTTAACTCACCACCAGCTAAAGAGAGGGAGCTATGTTAACTCACCATGTACTAAAGAGAAGGAGCTATGTTAACTCACCACCAGCTAAAGAGAGGGAGCTATGTTAACTCACCACCAGCTAAAGAGAGGGAGCTATGTTAACTCACCACCAGCTAAAGAGAGGGAGCTATGTTTACACACCACCAACTAAAGAGAGGGAGCTATGTTAACTCACCATGAACTAAAGAGAAGGAGCCATGTTAACTCACCACCAGCTAAAGAGAGGGAGCTATGTTAACTCACCACCAGCTAAAGAGAGGGAGCTATGTTAACTCACCACCAGCTAAAGAGAGGGAGCTATGTTAACTCACCATGAACTAAAGAGAGGGAGCTATGGTAACTCACAACCAGCTAAAGAGAGAGAGAGCTATGTTAACTCACAACCAGCTAAAGAGAGAGAGAGCTATGTTAACTCACAACCAGCTAAAGAGAGAGAGAGCTATGTTAACCCACCATGAACTAAAGCGAGGGAGCTATGTTAACTCACCATGAACTAAAGTGAAGGAGCAATGTTAACTCACCATGAAATAAAGAGAAAGAGCTATGTTAACTCACCATGAACTAAAGAGAGGGAGCTATGTTAACTCACCATGAACTAAAGAGAGGGAGCTATGTTAACTCACCATGAACTAAAGAGAGAGAGCTATGTTAACTCACCACCAACTAAAGAGAAGGAGCTATGTTAACTCACCATGAACTAAAGAGAGGGAGCTATGTTAACTCACCATGAACTAAAGAGAGGGAGCTATGTTAACTCACCATGAACTAAAGAGAGGGAGCTATGTTAACTCACCATGAACTAAAGAGAAGGAGCTATGTTAACTCACCACCAACTAAAGAGAAGGAGCTATGTTAACTCACCATGAACTAAAGAGAGGGAGCTATGTTAACTCACCATGAACTAAAGAGAAGGAGGTATGTTAACTCACCATGAACTAAAGAGAGGGAGATATGTTAACTCACCACCAGCTAAAGAGAAGGAGGTATGTTAACTCACCATGAACTAAAGAAAGGGAGCTATGTTAACTCACCACCAGCCAAAGAGAGGGAGCTATGTTAACTCACCACCAGCTAAAGAGAGGGAGCTATGTTAACTCACCACCAACTAAAGAGAGAGAGCTATGTTAACTCACCACCAACTAAAGAGAAGGAGCTATGTTAACTCACCATGTACTAAAGAGAGGGAGCTATGTTAACTCACCACCAGCTAAAGAGAGGGAGCTATGTTAACTCACCATGAACTAAAGAGAGGGAGCTATGTTAACTCACCACCAGCTAAAGAGAGGGAGCTATGTTAACTCACCATGTACTAAAGAGAGGGAGCTATGTTAACTCACCACCAGCTAAAGAGAGGGAGCTATGTTAACTCACCATGAACTAAAGAGAGGGAGCTATGTTAACTCACCACCAGCTAAAGAGAGGGAGCTATGTTAACTCACCATGTACTAAAGAGAAGGAGCTATGTTAACTCACCATGAACTAAAGAGAGGGAGCTATGTTAACTCACCATGAACTAAAGAGAGGGAGCTATGTTAACTCACCATGTACTAAAGAGAGGGAGCTATGTTAACTCACCACCAGCTAAAGAGAGGGAGCTATGTTAACTCACCACCAGCTAAAGAGAGGGAGCTATGTTAACTCACCACCAACTAAAGAGAGGGAGCTATGTTTACACACCACCAACTAAAGAGAGGGAGCTATGTTAACTCACCATGAACTAAAGAGAAGGAGCCATGTTAACTCACCACCAGCTAAAGAGAGGGAGCTATGTTAACTCACCACCAGCTAAAGAGAGGGAGCTATGTTAACTCACCATGAACTAAAGAGAGGGAGCTATGGTAACTCACAACCAGCTAAAGAGAGAGAGAGCTATGTTAACTCACAACCAGCTAAAGAGAGAGAGAGCTATGTTAACTCACAACCAGCTAAAGAGAGAGAGAGCTATGTTAACCCACCATGAACTAAAGCGAGGGAGCTATGTTAACTCACCATGAACTAAAGTGAAGGAGCAATGTTAACTCACCATGAAATAAAGAGAAAGAGCTATGTTAACTCACCATGAACTAAAGAGAGGGAGCTATGTTAACTCACCATGAACTAAAGAGAGGGAGCTATGTTAACTCACCATGAACTAAAGAGAGGGAGCTATGTTAACTCACCATGAACTAAAGAGAGGGAGCTATGTTAGCTCCCTCTCTTTAGTTCATGGTGAGTTAACATAGCTCCCTCTCTTTAGTTCATGGTGAGTTATGTTAACTCACTACCAGCTAAAGAGAGGGAGCTATGGTAATGCAACACTAGCTAAACAAAAAGGGGAAAGGGGAGATGGGGAGGCACTCACAACTTATTTATCTTCTTTGTGATTCCCATTCTCTTTCGAAAGATAGCATGCTGAATATTTTTTTGTTATTATGAATACAAAAGTCACCCCGATCTTTTTGTGTCCGGCATGGGATTTTAATGTTCCACAGAGAGGTTAATTGCATATTTGACCTTAAAGATAAAGTGCCTCTACATTTACTGCTATCCCTCAGAACCTATGCTAGCAAAGTCACAGTTATTAACTTTTTCTCATTCTTTTGTTGAGGTTGATAGTCCATTAATACACTGTTCGGAGATAACGCCAATTGTGCTTGATTGTACATAAGCTGTGATAACTTGAACATTGAACTAAAATTCTCCTAGATTGTTATTATCTAGTCCAATATTTAAGTGAAGAACGTAGTCTGGACAGTAACTGCTTATACAGTGAAGTCAATCAAATTGTTTTCTTCAAATGAACCTCATTGCACTAGTTGATAACATGGTGTTGAATACATCACTGAAGATATGTTTTATGGCTTGTAAGTGAGTTCAGGTTATTAGGGAGGTCATAACCTACAGTCTGTAGATACATTTTGAAATGAATGCTCTTAAAGCTGATTCATAAACATGTACTAAAACAAAGTTGGCTGATGTTGTCATCACTTGTATCTGTAGTGCATTAATCCCTCCTTAAAGTAATAAGCACTGCTTCTGACAAGAACCTTTTAGAAGACGATGACATCAACAAGACATTTTGAGTTCTGTCCAATTGAGATAAGGCTCAGTTGACAGGCTACTGCAAATTGGAATGACTGTACCTGCCAAGGCAAAAGAAGGAAGCCGTTTTGGGGGGTGGGAATGGGGAATGTACATACAAGCGTTAGTAACCCAAACTGCATAGTGTGACACTAAATCCCATTCCTCAAAACAAACAGCCACACACAGGAAGTCAGGAGACAGGCCCACAATCCACCGTGACATAGACTGGAATGAATCTATGAAGGGTTCCAGCTTGGTAAATAAGTAAAACAACCTCAGAGGAGGGGTGGGATTATGTAAATGTCCCTAATTCTGACCTTAACGATCATCCAGGCATATGGCAGGCCTGAAGACGGGGCCTCCGCCCCCCCCCCCTGTTCCCTTTCCTCCCCTTATCAGAGTCTCTCCTCAGGGAATGGGGGATGATGACTTGCTACCTGTCTCATTTACCTGATCACAAAGCCTGATACGGTGACAGAGCGAGAGAACAAGAGGAAAAACAACTCCTCCAACTCACTGCTGCTCTGCTGCTCTTCTCCAAGCCAGTGCTGTGGTAAACACATGTAGGGCCTACTTAGCTATCCACTTTGTTGTGTGTAACGGAGATGGTCTATGTTCTTGTTTATTTTGGTGGGAAGTTTTGCATGATTGTCCTCCACAATGAAGTCAGGGAGGGGACTGTGGATTTGTCTATGTCCATTAGTTTTAGAAGTGTTATACTGTACATGTGCAGTCTGTACACGTGGCCCTGGTGGTGGTTTAAAACTCTTCTTTCTGTCTGTTTTTACCTGCATATTACCTTCCGAGCCATCTGTATGAAGAGAACACCTGTACTAATGATAAAGGACTAGAGGGCCACACACTCCTGAGTTATTGAACATAGTCTGTTGGTCATAATCAAACAATGAGATGGTGATGGTGTGACAACAAGGTCCATTATCCACAGATTTCTGTTGTTTTCCTATGGGCTTGGTAGACACCCTCCCTCTGTGCTGGTTTAAGTTTAAGGAGTTGGTACTGGATGTTGTGTTTTTATCAACTTAACAGAGAACTTGAATTGTTACTTATGTGCTGAAGACTGTTGAGGCTCCTTGGTGCAAGGTGGGGGACTGACAGAATGATAGACTATTATGCCAATCCTTGAAAGACCATCCTTCAGGTATCGGATGCCTAAAGTTGAGCTTTCTGGTCAACCAGACACCTCCCCTGGGACCCTCCTGGGCTGATGGCTACCTCTAGCTCGCTGGCGGAGCGGAGACAGTCACCTGAGCCAGGATCAAAGCTGCTGCTGCTGCTTCTACCTGCTGGACTGCTGACTGGGGGACAACACACACACATCCCCTCCACTGCAGTGCACTCACCTCAGTCCCACAACTAAATGTCCAGTATATTCTGTGGGACTTGGTGTCCTAGACAAGGATAGACTCTCAATAGTGAGCCCCCTGTATGTAAGGGATTCATAATTTTTTACAGAAAAAAATTAAAAAGCATACCTCCTTTTAATAATTTAAAGGAATTTGAAAAGGCAAAGGCGCAACGCTTGCTCACCATTAAAGGGATTTTAGCAATGAAGCCCTTTATCTACTTCCACAGAGTCAGATGAACTTGTGGATAACATTTATGTCTCTGCGTGCAGTTTGAAGGAAGTTGCTAACTAGTGTTAGCGCAATGATGAAGTCTATGGTAACTGCTAGCATGCTAGTAGATACCATAGACTTCCAGTCATTCCGCTAACGCTAGTTAGCTAACTCCAACGTTAACGCTAGTAAAACTACCTCCAACTTCCTTCATAGTGGATGATGAGACATACAAATGTTATCCATGAGTTCATCTGACTCTGGGGTATTAGATAAAGGGCTTTCATTGACAAAATATTGAAGTATCCCTTTAAAAACTCTTTGGCCTTCATCAGAACCAGAAACGTCAAGCCTTTAACTTTGCTTAACCCTTTACACTTGTGGGAATTGGCCTATATGAATGGGCTAAATTGAAATATTTCTTACAGAAGAAATATGAAAAGCATTTTCATAACTATGGTAGCAATTGAAAGGGAACAGTTAGGAGATTATGGGAACATTATTAGACCAAAGTTGAGGGCACAACAGTTCACCTGACACAAGACTGAATCCAAACAGTACACTGCTGATTTTATGTGCATTTTACATTTACTGTACTTTTCAGCACATTTGTTGATAACGAAATGTGAAAATAATAACAAGAATATTCCTGTATATGAGGGGTAGATGCAACATGACAAAAAAATGACAAGGGTTTGAGTGAGGACTAACTGGCCTCCAAGGTACACACATTTCCGATGTCACTTCAATGCACTTTTATGACTCAACCAAGAGTCTTCAACTATAAGGTGTTGTTTTTTGAGCTCTCCTAGCTGTGTTGTCGAGAAACTAGAGCAAGAACACTTGTTTTGTTTGGAACACAACCCTGTATCCCCACCATCACACAATTACTGTTGTTGTTTATTCAATCCAAAAACAGTCATTTGAAAGCTTGTTCTATTACCAACATGACTCAGTTCTTAAATATAATCGTACAGTGATAGGCTTTCACAAGGCAATTCAGAGAAACAGATCTGCAATTGTCAACCTTTATATGGGTATGAGTGTAAAGGACTGCATAAACCAAAATAAAACGATGAGGTCCACCGCAACTGGAGGCTCAACAAGGTGTGTGCACCTCTGGACAGCATCACTACTCTTATCTTATTTTTGACCTAGGCAAGGAGCACAGACAGATCTGAGAAGGAGATGACGTTTTCTAGGACCTCTCTATTCTCCCCTTTGGTTCTATTCAATGCCTTTGTGGCTATTCAAAGAGGTGAGAACATTTACACTGCTTAGATTGAGCGTGGACATTGTGGCGGCTGTTAAGATGGCCTAATTTCATTCTGCTCAAATGAAAGTAAGCCTCAGTGTTGATTCACAGGATCCAAATAAAGGCATTATGAAAATAATGTTATAATGACCCTCTCTAATGGAAATAATGATCTTTGCCGATTTGAGCAGAGGGCTGGAAAATGCAGGCGTACAAAGACTGATCATCAGGCCCAATTTTCCTTTATGGTGTTGTGAAAAACGGCATGGTAGGGATGAGTACAATGATGTCTTCATGTTGTGAATAATTATAATAATTTAAATCACAATGCTTTGATGATACTTATGCCACTGTTCTCCAGTTTGTTCCCAGTAGCCAATTGAGACCAACTTGGTCCAACATCTAATACCTCAGAACCCAAGTAAACACCTTAAAAAGGGTTATTAGGATTTAGTCTACACAGACAGAGTGCAATTCAGGGAAATGGGAAATTGAGCTTCAAGTAGGCCTTGGTAAAGATGAACCTGTTAGACAGCAAATGTTTGTGTCTTTAATGGCTTTTCTGCTTGCCAAAGCTTTGCTCTTTGTAATTTGACATGTAGGATTACATTGACCAAATATATTTCCTCCTCTCATCAAAATGGAATATGTCAAAGAAATATATATATATATATTTAGTCATTGTGTGAGTGTGTGATTTTGGTTCAACTGATTAAACTCAAGGCAGAAAATGTGTTGTAATACTGGAGCATATTAAAAGCTAGTTCCAATTGAACTAAAAAGCTAATCCAAATAATGTGAAACTATGGTCATGGTTTAATGATTAATGGCAATTGTTCTGGTAACCCTTAGCAACAGACTTGTATAGGAACCATTGAGTTAATATCATTGTTTCAGTACCTATGGCATGGTAGTCTGCCTATTTGAGCCGCTTGATTGTCATTGGTTTTGTAACTCAATGTGCAGTACAAGTTCACTAAATATGTTTTTAATATAATTAAAGGTAAGTGGTTTATTGAAATGGGAAATGAATATTATTATTGACACTGGTTTACATGATGTAAAAACAAAAGTCCCTTCCTACTACTCCCTAAAGTGGTTTGTCATGTAGGGGTTAACTAGCAACAGACAAAGAGGTGTGATATCATCTGATTCTGGGGAACATTACCCAGTGTATCTACCTACTCAGGCAGGGAACTTGTAGCATCTTATAACACCTCCACTCCAACACTGGGAGGATATCTTACCACCACAACGTGTAGCATCTTATAACACCTCCACTCCAACACTGGGAGAATATCTCACCACCACAACGTGTAGCGTCTCATAACCCCGCCACTCCAACACTGGGAGGATATCTCACCACCACAACGTGTAGCGTCTCATAACCCCTCCACTCCAACACTGGGAGGATATCTCACCACCACAACGTGTAGCGTCTCATAACCCCTCCACTCCAACACTGGGAGGATATCTCACCACCAAAACGTGTAGCGTCTCATAACCCCTCCACTCCAACACTGGGAGGATATCTTACCACCACAACGTGTAGCGTCTCATAACCCCTCCACTCCAACACTGGGAGGATATCTTACCACCACAACGCCCATATTCTCTCTGCTGGCCTAGCAGTCCCCCTGGAGCACTTGTTACTCATTTTACAGTATTTAATTCAACCCGAAATCAAACCCCAAGCCACTGACTGGATGGACAGGAAAAGTTCTATCCGTCTTCTGGGAAGTATTAAATTAGCCTGCTGACAGATAGGAGACGGTAAGGTGTGCAGGAGGTGCATCCGGATGCTGCCTGGAAAGTGTGTCAGCTACCTGGGGGATTGGCCAAACAAT
Source organism: Oncorhynchus mykiss (assembly GCF_057628025.1). NCBI lineage: Eukaryota > Metazoa > Chordata > Actinopteri > Salmoniformes > Salmonidae > Oncorhynchus > Oncorhynchus mykiss. The sequence goes on along the minus strand of NC_143026.1, from coordinate 69,272,992 downwards.
ACCGAGGGTGGTAGGGCTCAAACCAAGGGTTGCATTACTGGGTGGAGATCAGCCCCACCCTTTAAAGTTGTGAGAACCAAAACCTGGTCCTAGCTACAGGGAGGTTGGGAGGAGGAGCAGAAGGCCGGCCGGCAGACAGACAGACAGACGGACGGACGGACGGACGGACGGACAGGTGCCAGGCACTGCCTATGCCCTGCAGCCACACACATCTCACACCCACCCCAGCCCAGGATCCTCTGCTGGCCAACTGTTCCCTGGCTACCAGGATACGTCCCAGGAGGTTGGCTGTGTGTTTGTGTTGTTTCTCTTGAAGAACCACAAGGCAGGCCAGCTCTTCCCCTCCCCTTCCTTCTTATCCCATATGGGTAATGGTGAGATGGATCACACCCACACACCGACCTGAAAACCACAGAGCATGTGTCTCAACTTATTCTAGACAAACTCATAGCCTATTATCATAACTTATTATTTGGAAATCTATTGTTACCTCCAGGAATACTGCTATACCTGCAAAATACACATTTATTAACAAAGGCAGCACTTCAACATAGTCACATTAACCTTTGTCAAGGCAAGAAGTGAATCATTACTTTCGTGTGAATGTGAATGGAAATTATTTATAAAAACCCATTTAGAGGACGTAGGTTCCAAATCCATAGTATGGCATACACTGTCTCAAAGGAAACTATAAATCTAATTAGAAGGAAAAACAACTCACAGATGCAGTAATTTTGTGGAACAAAAGTTAGAATGGGGTCGATGATATCATTTTGAAACTTAAACCTTGGGAAACACTACTTCTATAATATTGTCAAGTTTAAAGCTGAGCTTAATGGCAACTCATGTTGTCTAGGTTACCTGAACATACAGTCAATTAAATGATCGTTGGCACCCTTCCAATGACAAGTCCCTTAGCCATGTTTGTTATTGCGTTGGTATCTCATTGTCTGTGACAGTGGTTTTCAAACCTCTTTCCGGGGAGCCCCAGACGTTTCACAATTTTGGTGTAGCCCTAAACTAACTCACCTGATCCAAGTAGTCAAGTATTTGATAATGAATTAGAATACATGGAATGGCTGGGGAGAGGTTTGAAAATGGTATCCATGAGGAGAGGTTTGAAAATCCCTGGCCTGGGAATGATGTTGGGTGGATCCTTTAGAACCAGTGGGAAAATGCATGCTATTGTCTTTCTCAATAGGTCTATCTTTGTAACTGGACTGCAACTGTTTGAGGCAGGAGGAAGCTGGATATCCACCCAAACAACCATCCTACTCTGTCCATGGTAGTGAACTTGGACTGTCCATCATAATCCAGTTGTTTTATGCGACAATACACTAATGGCAGTCTTGAAGCAGTCTTTGTATAGCCTGGTCCCATGCTGTGCTGTAGCCAGCTCTACTATTGTTATGATGCCATACTAGATAGGAGGTTCTTGGAAAGGAAGGTAATTTTATTCAAGGAACTGTCAATAACAGATGTAATTTGCATGGCATGTGATTGGCAGGCTTTCTAGAGGCATTATTAAAAGGACAATCTGCAGTTGCTACATCCATTAATGGACTTGTATATTAATGATACCCGTAGATTTTTGAAGAGTATAGCTTATTAGCTTAGTTTGACTGTCATACTTCATCAGAACCCAAAATATAAGCTTGTTTTACTCCAATGTTTGTGAACAAAGTGAATGTAAACTAACACTGTATGGGCTCAAAACATGGTTCAAACTATAGTTTTTATATCATGGATCAGTCCTTGCATCCATAGATCTATCTAGAAATGTGGTTAAATTGTTCCAGCCCCATCCCTCAGCTTTTTACCAACACAGTGTTGGGTGTTATTTAGGTGAATAAAGAGGGAAAAAACTTTTTTTGTTCAACTACAGATTGCCCCTTTTAAGCATAACAATAGCTTGTCTGGAAATATGTTTCTATTACTACACTATAGCTGGGCTAATAGCTATACATTAACACTTTCACGAGAACCTCCAACCAGCACATCTTAGAAATTATTTTCAAATACACCTTCTGCAAATTAAAGCAAAGACTGACATTTTGCAAAGCAAAGACTGACTATACATGTCTTTATTAATGGAATTTTGCCTGGGGCACATGTTGGGAATATACTTTGAAGCTCCAAGACGTTGATATTTTGCCAAAAGGAAAGAAAAAAAAATTGGTTGTCTTACTTCCAAGCTGACACACCACGTTTTAAATAGATGAGTGAACAGTTTCATTACATTAGTAGCATCAGTCTCCGCTCTTTGAAGCTGTGCCCCAGCACTTAGTAATTTGGTAACAGGTTGGAAATGGGCTGTGGGGTAAAATGAGACTCTGTTGTCTTGGTAACAACTACCCACCTCTTATTTTTGAATCAAGCATGTAGCATAATGTCTCATTTTGCTATATGGGGAAGACACTATTGTCAGCAAAATATCCAGGCAGCCACTCCTTTCCAACAGTTTACAGTAAACAAACAGGACAACTGGAACCAAAGTTAAACACCACATTAGCATTTTAATGACGTGTCAAGCTATTGACTCAATAGTTCTAACAGCTATTATTCGAAGAGCGTGACATGCAAAATTAAATGGGCAGGAATGTATTTGCGATTTCCTTTTTCCCTTCGAGTAAACACAATTTGGTTCTCCTAGGGCACCTCAATAAGACTGTTGTTGGATTTCCTATAGTTTCCTACCTAAGCAAGTGGCTATAGTTGAACTTAACGTAACGCCAACTGCTACTGTCACTCCCTGATCTGTTTCGGGGGGGGGGGGGGCTGGTACTGAGGTGAGACCAATCTGAGTCTCTCCAAGTGCTCATTGACTCTGGGGCTGATGAAAGTTTTATGGATGCCACTATTGCTTCGGAGCTTGGTATTCACACTCAACCTCTCTTTCTGTACCCATGGATGCTAGGGCACTGGGCGGCCGCTCTATAAGTCACTCATAGTACTGTGCCTGTTCAATTACAGGTTTCTGGTAACCACAGTGAGACTACACAGTTCTTCCTCATTGCATCTCCCCATGTTCCAGTCGTTTTGGGATTTTCCTGGCTACAAAAGCACAATCCGGTGATTGACTGGACCACAAGCTCCATCCTGGGTTGGAGCCCATTTTGCCATTCCCAAGCAGCACAGCCTTCCTCAAGTCGTCTTTCCCAGGATGTTAGCAAGACTGTGGATGTCTCAGCTATTCCCACTGAATACCATGATCTCCTGGAAGTGTTCAGTAAGGCATGTGCTACTTCCCTTCCCCCGCACCATCCTTATGACTGTGCCATTGATCTTCTCCTAGGCACTACACCACCTCTGGATTGGTTGTATTCTCTGTCCGGACCAGAGACCAAAGCTATGGATGAGTACATAAAGGAGTCTCTGGCCACTGGGGCTGTTCGTCCGTCTGCATCTCCTGCCGGTGCAGGGTTTCTCTTTGTGGAAAAGAAAGACAAGCCCTGCGTCTGTGCATTGACTACTGGGGACTTAACGACATTACGGTAAAAATGAGTTATCCCCTACCTCTCCTCGGCGTTTGAACATCTCCAGGGAGCCTCCATGTTTTCCAAGTTGGACCTTCGGAATGCCTGTTTATTTCACGATTTCCCCAAGAACATGTACTTTATGTCAGACAGGTTCTCCAGCACCTCCTGGAGAACCAATTCTTTGTGAAAGCCAAGACGTGTGAGTTCCACCGCTCTACTATCACCTTTCTGGGATATATCATTGCTGAGGGCAATGTTCAGATGGATCCTGGAAAGGTGAAAGAAGTGGTGGATTGGCCTCAACCAACGTCCAGGGTGCAGTTGCAACGGTTTCTTGTTTAAGCTAACTTCTACCGCCGTTTCCTTCGGGATTACAGCACCCTGGCGGCGGCCCCCCTCTCGGCACTCCCCTCTCCCAAGGTACTGTTCAAATGGTCTCCAGCTGTCGACAAAGCCTTTGTGGACCTGAAGCATCAGTTCACAACAGCTCCCATACTTATCCATCCGGACCCCTCCCATCAATTTGTGGTGGAAGTTGATGCTTCTGATGTTGGCGTGGGGGCCATCCTGTCCCAGCAATCTGCCCAGGACCAAAACCTTCATACCTGTGCCTTCCTGTCCCATCATCTCAATCCTGCAGAGAGGAACTACGATGTAGGCAATCGAGAACTCTTGGCGGTTAAGATGGCGTTGGAAGAGTGGAGGCACTGGCTGGAAGGAGCAGAACAGCCATTCTTGGTCTGGACCAACCATAAAAACTTGGAATATCTCTGTACAGACAAGCGCCTCAAATCCAGGCAGGTCCTGTGGGCCCTCTTCTTTACCAGATTCAACTTCACAATTTACTACCGCCCAGGGTCAACAAATGTGAAGCCTGACGCTCTCTCCCACCGATATAGTTCCTCTACCACACCCTCAACCTCTGAAACCCTTCTCCCTACCTCATGCCTTGCTGTCACTGTCGATTGGGGTATTGAGAACATGGTTCACGAGGCTCAACACTCCCAGCAGGGACCTGAAGGAGGCCCGGCTAACCGGCTGTTTGTCCCTAACCCAGTCCAGTCCTGGGTACTGGAATGGGCTCATTCCTCCAAGCTGACCTGTCATCCAGGGTCCCGTTGTACACTAGCCTTCCTCCGACAACGTTTCTGGTGGTCCACAATTGTTCCTGACATCTCTGCCTTCGTCGCTGCATGCACAGTGTGTTCTCGCAACAAGACCCCACGGCAAGCTCATTCTGGCCTCCTTCAGCCACTACCGGTCCCTCATTATCCCATAAGCTGACGGACCAGCTTATGGTGCAGTATGTCTTCCGGATCCATGGACTCCCGGTAGACATGGTCTTCGATCGGGGTCCTCAGTTCTCGTCTCATTTCTGGAAGGCTTTCTGCACCCTTATTGGGTCGTCGGCCAGCCTGTCATCTGAATTCCATCAACCAAACCAACGGTCAGTCGGAGCGAGCCAACCAAGATCTGGAAACCACCTTGAGATGCCTGGTCTCAACCAACCTCACTACATGGAGCCATCAACTGGTCTGGGTGGGGTATGCCCGGAACACACTTCCCTGTTCTGCCACGGGACTCTCCCCTTTCGAGTGCTCCATGGGATATCAGCCTCCACTCTTCCCGGAACAAGAGCAGGAGGTCAGCGTACTCTCGGCCCAGATGTTTGTCCACCGCTGTCAACGTACCCGGAGAAGAGCCAGGGTGGCTATTCTAAAGACCAATTCCAGGTATTGTCGACAGCGGTGTGGACCGTCTCCGGACCCCAGCTCCCCGCTACTGCATTGGGCAGAGGGTGTGGCTTTCCACTCGGGACCTGCCCCTTCGGGTAGAGTCCTGCAAACTGTCTCCCCGGTTCATTGGTCCTTTTCCCATCTCCAGAGTCCTGAGTTCCACTGCTGTCCATCTTGTGTTACCTCGTACCCTCCGTGTCCACCCTACTTTCCATGTGTCCAGAATTAAGCTTGTGTCTCACAGTCCTTTGTCTCGTGCTACTTCAGGATGGGCCCATCCTGCCCCCCCGCCCACCCCCGATAATCGATGGCTAGCCAGTATATATGGTGAGATGCCTCCTGAAGGTTCGACCATGGGGTAGTAGTTTCCAGTACCTGGTTGACTGGGAGGGTTATGGCCTGGAGGAGAGGTGCTGGGTTCCTGCTAAAGACATCTTGGACCCGGCCCCCATCGCCGATTTCTACCGCCGACACCCCGGTCAGCCATGTATGCGCCCAGGTAGGACGCCAAGTGGCGTCCCTAGGGGAGGTTACTGTCATGCCCTGATCTTTTTCACATGTCCCCCCTGTTACCTACCTAAGCATGTAGCTATAGTTGTAATTAACACCAGTTTCTACTGTCACACGCTGATCTGTTTTACCTGTCCCTCATCGCCGATTTCCACCGCCGACACCCCGGTCAGCTAGGTATGTGCCCTGGTTGGACACCAGGTGGCGTCCCTGGGTGGGGGCTGGTACTGTCACACCCTGATCTGTTTCACCTGTCCTTGTGATTGTCTCCACCCCCTCCAGGTATTGCTGATTTTCCCCAGTGTATTTATCCCTGTGTTTCCTGTCTCTCTGTGCCAGTTCGTCTTGTATGTTTTTCCATGTCAACCAGCATTTTCCCATTCTCCTGCTTTTTGCTATTCTCCTTTTTCTAGTGCTCCCAGTTTCTGGACTCTGTAACCGCCTGCCTGCCCATTTTGCCTGCCTTGACCATGAGCCTGTCTGCCACTCTGTACCTCCTGAACTCTGATCTGGTTTTGCCTGTCCACGACCATTCTCTTGCCTACTCCTTTTAATAAACATTGTAAGACTCCAACCATATGCCCCCTGTGTCTGCATCTGGGTCTCGCCTTGTGTCATGATAGCTACTGTATAAGTAACTGATTGCCACTGTGATATGTAAATATTTATGATAAACATGGAGTCTGATACCTATGCGCTTCATACACGTTAGATGGATTCATATTTCAAGACAAGAGCCTGGTTGTAGATCATGTCTCTTGAATGATGTGCCTTAAGGCTCTCGTGTGGAATCCCTAACCATTCAAAACCCAAGCTGCGTATTGTGTTTTCTCCAGAACAATGGCGTTTCCGCTCTGTCCCTGATGAAAGGTCACTCACAGAAAAGGTGAAATATAATCTGCTGTCGATGATGTTATCCAGGCCAAATTCATCCACTCTAACAGTTACTGGTCTGCTACAGTCAAACACGTTGATGCTACCCAACCATATAGCTTTTATCTAATATCAAAACATGTCTATAGTTGAGGTATTTTATTATTATATATTAATTATTTATTTCATATCTAATATTGTTGGGCAGGTAAAAAACACTAATAAGAACTTTTGTCTGAAGTGAGAATCCCTATTCCATAGCTGTTAATGTAATGGAGATACAGTTTGGACTATATTTTGTGCTTTAACTCTACTACTCTCTGTGTCCGTTTGTTGTCATGTCTTCTCACCCATGCCGTCATTCCTTCCTGTCAGTAGTTTCATTTTTACATCCTAGATAATGACAAGGCGTGTTCTTTGTGCTGTCTGTGTCTACGTACTCTCCTGTGTTTAGTGACCCAGTTCTCTTTGACCAGGTCCGATATGCAGTTTATGATGCTGCTGAGTCATATAAGAAAATGGCTGTCTATTTCCCAGGAAGAGACTGCTGCTGTCAAACAACCCTCTCTTATAAGAGAAATGTCCCTCGACTTCACACCCGTTACTGTGGCAGCTGGAAAGTTATGACTTTAGTCAATTTAGAACATATGTGTCACTCATATTTATGAGTTCTCAGACGTTCCATGAGTTGTTCAGCTAGTGTGGTCGTAGTAACTATTTTGAGGGGATGGGACTTGTCCAGTGGCATCACTATGTAACAATATTCCCCTCCCCTTGGATTTTTAAATGGGGCACCAGCCTTGCTTCCTAATTTGCTCTACCCTGCGTATCCAAGGGAATATCTTGGTGGTGTCCAAATTGATTAGGCTGACACCATAAGGGGTGGACTGAGTGAAGAGGGGTATTGTGGGTAATTAGAGATTACTTGCAATCCGGTAGTTTGTATCATGGCTGGAGGTCGGGAGCGGGTCACTGCACATGGCAAACTTAAGGAACCGCCAATTCTGGGGTGACGCCAACCCAGAGCAGTCAAGAAGAGCGACGCGTACAGAATGGTGGATCCAGAGGGACTGGCGACTGCAGTTGCACCGCTCCGCAGGCAGGGTGGCACTCGGTGAATTTAACAGGCAACTGCACCTACTGCCACATCACATTCCAGACGGCTTCAGTCACTGACCCACTTTAGCTTCCCAGTGCCCCTCCTCGCCTCTCTCCCTTTTCTCCTCTCTCCCACCCCTCATCTCCTCTCTCCCTCCTTCTCCTCTTTCCCTCCCCTCATCTCCTCTCTCCCACATCTCCTCTCTTCCCACTCCTCTCCTCTTCCCTCCCATCTTCTCCCCTTTCCCTCCCCTCATCTCTTCTCTCTCTCTTCTCCTCTTTCCCTCCTTGCATCTGCTCTCTCCCTCCCATTCACCCTCTATCTTCTCTCCCGCCTCACCTCTCTCCCTCCCTCCCCCTCACTCCCTCCCTTTCTTATCTTCTTCCTCTCCCCTCTTCTTCTCGTTCCCCTTCACGTGTCTCTAGCAGTGTTACTGACACAGCCCTGTCTGGTCAACTTATCATAGACCAGACAGATCTGATGATCAATTATCTGTATTTTAGAATCACAACTTGAGTTTCCATGGAGACGGGGAAGCAGTGTGCAACTGAAGCAGTTTGAAAAATGTGCAGGTTATTTTTCTCCTTCTCTCTAGTAAGCTAGTAGAGACCATAGCCTTTCAGTCATTGCGCTAACGCTAGTTAGCATTGGCTCGCAAAACAACCTCGAACTTCCTTCATACTGGACACAGAGACACAAAAATGGCATCGACAATTCATCTGACAAAATCTTGAAGTATCCCTTTAATATCTCAGAGATTCTTGCTATTATTCCTGTAATTAAGCCCACATAATCATGCAAAAAGATACTCTTGTACTTAAAAAGAGTCAAGGTTGATTAAAAAAGACCTGTTGTTAACCCAACTGAGAGTTGAATACCAATTTAAATGTTTTTTTAATTCCCAGGCGCATTTACCATCTTCTATAGGCCTTGCATTGTGAGTGAACAGCCTAACGAGTTTGATACTGTAGCTGTCATCTGATCGATCTGATGAACCATGTCGAGAGGAAAGAACACTCGGGTTTCAACAGAGTCATTTGGTTTCCCAGTCACTAATTACCTGCACCATGGATTACAAGGCTGATTGACTGTCATTTAAGCATTTTAATTCACTGAATTATTTTTTTGCTATAGATTTTGTTTTGACAACGAATGCATGATAATATTGTTTGCGAAAGCGTCATTTTAGTCAATCCGAAGTGCATTGTCATTTGTACATAAGGAAACAACGCACAATTCAATAGAAAATGCAAAAATCTTCATGGTCAAAGCTAAAATCCACAAAGTATGATATTCTACATTTAAACAAACTGGTATAAAAATGATTTGTTCTTTAAGAGCTTGTCTTGTTTGGAAACATTTCCCTTCCACGTCCCTGTATGCACAGTGATGTCCTCGTAGCAGATGTAGCTAGTTTCATTGCTCTCTCTTAATGGACTGAGATCTACATTCAGCAGCAGATAGTGGCCCATCAGTTGTCGTTGAACAATTGTCATTGAACAACAGTTGCTCCCAGGTGCTGTGGAGTGCTTTTAGGGCCTGACTCACCTTACCCTATATGATCCAGGCTGCACTTTTACTACTACAAAAGGCTTTAAAATGTCTTTTACCACTACAAAAGGTTTTAAAATGGAACCTGAAGTGCTTAACCCTTATTATTAATGAATTCACCTCAAACACATAATCTAGTAACTGAAGAGGGGACTAATGGAGGACGGGCTCAGGTTTGTTGTCAAAAGTGGCTTTAACGGTCCATGATCTTGTTGGAAACAAACCATGGTGTTTTCCTCTTCCTCTCTATACTTCATGTCAGCAACGAGCAAACCCAGTGCACTGTGTCAATGGTTATCAAACACCTCTGAAGCTGTTCATAGTGTCAATAGTATATTTGCTAGATGGTTTCAGCTGTGTGTGGAAAAATGTTGCATTAAAGAATTAAAGAAAAACTGTATTCAGATGAATCCTAAAGCAATTCCTGATCCAAAATATTATGGGAGGAAATCTCTTTCCAAGTGGTGCAGAATCATTCAGCTATTAGTACATTTTTGGGCTGAAATGTCCAAAAAGCAAATGGAGAAAAGTATCCAATGGAGAGATCGGATCTAATCCAGTCATCTTAATGACGGACATGATTCAATTGGCTGAAATGACTTGATGTGATCTTCTTTGATACAGTAAGTGTGCTGGTACTGTGTGGGCGCTCTGTACAGTAGTCAGACAGACTGGCAATACAGAGGCCGGGTCGATGCGGGGATCTCAGTGCATTAAGTGAAGATGTACACAACCCATACTTCTCCTCAGATCTGGCGTGGTTAGCGTTGGTGCGGCGTGGCGGTGGAGTTCTCTGAGCTCATGGATGTCATTAATCCGTCCTCTGGGACGGGAGCTCTACTCTCCATCCATCGCTCTCAATAACTAACGGCCCTGGATCCATCTAGACCCCGCACTGATAGAGAGAGAGAGTGCTGCCTTGAAGAACTATCCCCATATCCGCCTAGCTGCTTACCAGATTAACTTCACAATCCCTTAATAACAATTTCATTCTCTCCCCCCCTCCCCCTCGCTCCCTCTCTCTTTTAACCCTCCCAGTTCTTTTTGACCACTTTATTTCAAGAGGTATTCATTTGGCAGGGATCACATGGGGAGTGTAATGACAGAACATGTATTAATTAATTGCATGTGTAATTGCAAAATTAAGTTTTGGAAAGTTGGTAATGATCTGTGGAATTACACGATGTGGTCACATTATGAGGCAAAGGGAGACTTTAGACTAGTGTCTCCAGATTGTTTTGAGGAGAGAAAGAGGGAGTGCAGGATTCCCAGTGTATTCCAGGAGGAAGCATTTGCTGGTCATTACGGAGTTTTGTCTTCCTGGGTAATCTTATAAAGTCTTGTCATGCACATCACTCATTTCTGACCATCCAGTTTGTCGGTCCGGGACCAAGGAGAAAAATCCTCATTGATTTAAACTTTGCCACTTTAATTAACTTTCTCCAAGATAATGGTGGTTCTTAAGGAAACTCTGGGAAAGAATTGTCCAAAAGCGGAATGTACGTAATTTATTTTTGTCAGACTGTGTCTGAGAATGAGATTTTAACATCTCGTCTGAGTTGTTTGTCTTGGGTATTTGGGAGCAGATGCATGGTGTTTCTTTGTAGAGAGTCCATATGACGTCTCCTATTAGGTGCTGAAGTGTAAATTCAATGGATGGAGAGACAGAAATGTCCTTGGGTGTACAATGGGTTGTCTTCTGCACAGCCATGTGAACTGGCAAGAGTTCTGTGTTCAATGGAAGGTTATTCACAAGTACCTCAAGGCACAGATTTAAATCAAAATAAAAGCAATGCTTTCGCAATCAAACACATCCACAATTTATCTACAAAAATATTACATTATATTTGTTTTTGTTTTTATACAATTACATTATTATCAGATAATTGATTGTGGTTCAATAATTTGGATTTATAGAGAACACAATGACAGTCAAAAGTGAAGCTGCTTATGGCAGTTTCAAATACTTTTGCACAGATTGACAATTTTTTTTGTATGAAGTGGAATTTGCATGCACTGTGAGCCTGTATATGTGGTGATGTTATGCCATGGTAGAGCAGCCCTTACTACATCAGGATGTTGTCCACCTCCTGGACAGTCTGTCTCCCACCCTAGTCCCCAGCAGGTGTGGCTAATCGCTCCTCTGCCTCGCTCTCTCTCTCTGTCCCCTCCAGGCCCTACGGCAGGCGCTGAAAGAGTTAAGTGCGATCCTCCCGATAGTTTGTATGTTTCTCATGCAGTTCTGTTTACCCTGAGAGAAAGGCTTGTATTCAGGGGGAGAGGCTCATCTGTTTGTTTCCCAGGAGTGTCCTCCTCTACAGGTACAAATGACTTGTTGTTCCCGCGTCCCTGCCTGCCTCCTTGGCGACGGATAGACGAGAAGTGCTCAGGGTGCACTGGGACTCCAGTGTGATGTGGGTCATGCCTGTGGCAGTCGGAGCAGAGCAGGGCCGGGGGGTTCACTCAGTCCAGTCACACACACACAGGCACAGCCAGGACCCGTGCCACCCCCGCTTTCCCAACCCCTCATTTCCCAGCCTCTGGCAAAGGGACAGTCACCAAAGTGGGAAGATGGGTGAATCATGTTATAGTGTAGGCCCTCATGGAAAAAACTGTGTAAATCAGGGTAGAGCCAGTCAGCCAGAGTGGATCCCTTTAAAGAAAGGGAAAAGTAGTTAGACTGTACTTCTGCTGTAAAATGTCTACTGCGTTAAATGTTTTGGGGTGTTTGCTATTTTGTGGTAAAATGTCCAACAGTGAGTGGCATCTATACATGTTTACAATAACAATAAACATTGCCATTACAAGTGTTTTTTTGTCCAGTGTTGAAAAGTTGCACTGTGAATAATAGTAAAACTGTGTTGCACTTGTCTGCTTCTCTTTTTGAGAGATGGCTAGGGAGCCACAAAGAGGGGTGGGTTAGTCTGGGTGGGTGGGAGTTCAGTCAGATCTAAGGGATCTGATAGAGGGACACTTGATCACATTTATGTGCAGTTTACACCTTTTTTCTTGATCTTTGAGCTATATGGAGATCACGTTTCCAGCCAAAGAATGGAGGGAGGAAAAAAGCGGGTCTCTGTGAATGCTGGTCTGGATTGAAAAGCGAGCCTGGTGCTGACAGCTAAATGCGCTAATTTTCTTCTGGGAGTTGGCTTTGTCTCACAGGGGGGCAGTGGGCGATTACCAGATACTGGCCAGGCCTGGCTGCTCTATCCAGCCTCCAACCTCTCGCCCAGCACTGTGATGTCAGGAAGCAGGAGGAGCACTAGTTTAGTTTACGTCTGGTTGTCAGGCAGGTAACAGTGAAACATAGAGCTCTTTGTGGGGGGCAAGGTCCGCACAGGAAACACAAACACAACAATCAGTGGACGAAGGGAAATGTCACCCCATGCTGACAAAGGTGTGTGTGTGTGTGTGTGTGCACTTGCACTTGCACTTGTGTGAAAAGTGAGCTACAGTTTCTCTAAATGCAAAACGTATTTAGACTCACGTTGAAGAGAGCAGGCTCAATGAAAGTAAATGTAAGCCAACAGCAATCTGAAGTAATTGCAGTCTTTTTCATTAGGATGGATAATATACATGGTCACACACCACAGATTTCCCCCATACAGTATACTGAATGAATACAATACCTGGTGATAATCAGAGGTTTTTTATGTGTTAAGGTTGCTGCTTTGGGTTGTGATTACCTATATTATAAACTCTTATCTCCTCTATGCTCTGCTTCATTACTCCCACTGTATTCCTTACAGTGCAGTGAAACCTGAATACAAGGGCCCAGTTTAAATGTTAAAAGCTATTTTGGATTCATTAAAACGTATGAGCCTGGGCGAACAAAGCAGCTTCACTGTAGACAACAGCAGGGACTTGTATGGCGTTGTCGCGTGATGGCAAAGAATCACAATTTAGAAACTATATTTTTCTTGATGACAGTTTAGTATCCTGTTTTTCCAATAAAATAAAAACATTTAAAAAATTATACAAATATATACAATGAGCAAAATGAGCTTCTAGCTGCACAAGCCAAAATTATACTTTCTGTCAGCAACATTTCCAATCACTCCAGTACCATGCTTTATAGTAATAGTGTCAAGTCTGTTTAGTCTGAGTGTGAAGTGTCTTCCAGTGATCCACTGGGGGGCAGTGCCACTGCATACCCTCTGAAACATGAAGTAGTCCAACTCAGTAATTGATCTGTGAGACTCTTATGGGTAATTCATTTGTAGAATGATGAACAAAGAGGGGACATACTCTTTTATTACCCTAAGTAGGGAGTTTGAAGATGTTATGCTATTAGCAACCTTCTGGAAAGAGAAGGTTATCATACATGCTTTACTGTTTTTCTAAGTCCTTTTAAAACTCAGACATCTAATTCATGTCAGTTATATATAAGGTGTGTATCACAGCATCACATGGCCCAGGCACCTGTTCTCGTGGTTTGCTTACTAATGATTTTAGAGAACTTTGACAGGCGGATCTAAAGATGAGGGAACTCATTGTTGCCTTGGTCATGCAGTAGTGGAGGACTGAACCATTACAGTACTAGTACAGTACTAGTACAGTACTATTACAGTACTTATGATCATAGATGAACTAGTTTCTGATTTACATGAAAACAACCTTGTGTCCAATTTCCAGAGACAATAAAAAAGTATTGTATGTGATGAGAGATTCTTCAGTAAAGCTGAAATCTTGTTGCTGGAAAGTAAACCCACTATTTCTCCCATCCAAATGAGAACAAAAGTAGACCACTAAAAGGAAATGGAAAGAGATCAAAAGTGCTGGATATGCTCCATTGGCTGGTAATACAACCTGGCTGTTGTTGTTTTGGCTTCTTTTTTTTTTTGATTGCTTCAACTTGTTGGACACCCTTCATGGTGACATCATTCTAGTCACAGATGTTTTCACCACTTTAAGAGTGCAGGACAAAACAGAGCTGTAAACCAGGCCAGCTTGTGGTGAGGCCGTTCACAGAAGCGCTGGATGGTTCCCACTAGGTTCTGGTCGGCCTGGAAACGGCAACTTATTAATCTTGTGATGAAGGGCCAGCTGCAGAGGTGGCAGTTCCCCTATTTCACTCCCAACCTGGGTCTGTCTGTCTGGAGCCGCACTTTTCACTGGTTTAGCTTTACTCTCTATCGTGTCATTGTCTTTCATTCAAAATCACATAATATGTGGGTCAGTGTTTCCCAACTCGTGGCCCGCGGGCCAAATTTGGTCCGCAAGTGGTTTTATTTGTTTTTCTGAGCAAAAAATAAATGTAAACAAAATATTTTGGGGTGGAATTTTCATTGTTAGACATAAAAGACAGGACATCAGCTCAAAGTGATTTTAATATAATAAATCTGTTCCCAAGTATTCCCACGCATAATAGAGAGATACGACGTGATCGTATACAAATCTAAGCAAGGTTTGAAATTATTATGTTTTAGTCAAATGTTATCTGTTTGGGCTTCTTGTGGTCAATTTCAGTCTACAAATAATTTTTTATTATGTTCCGGCTCCCCAACTATCCACTCATGTAAAAGTCGGCCCACGGCTGAATCTAGTTGATGATCCCTGATATAGGGTATTCTTAGTATCAATTAATTAATGAATAAATGAACAAGCAAACACAAAAAAATAACATTGGGACAGACTTTGATGGTTGCCTCGCGTGTCATCCTTTTTTCCCCTTCCCTTTTTTTTTTTACCTCTGCTGATTAGGTTTACAAATTCAGAAAGACTGCTTAGTTTTCCAACTTTAATGATATTCCCCCGGCATATCGCTCTGGTTGCCTGGAGACCGGATTTGAGCGAGGCCCCTCATCCGATTCCCACACAGCAGAGCCTGAAAAGCAATTTTTCTCCTTGAGCTTTTGATTCAGTCTCTCCCTGAAACCCTTCCCCTGCTGTGACAGTATGGGTGGGCAGAACACTGGCAGAATAGGCCAGGGGTGAAGGGGAGGCCTGAGAGCGACTGGTCACACATCAAGGCCTGGAAACAAAGGCCCCAGGAACCCTCCTTACAAACACAAATTCTCCCCTTGGAAAGAAAATGTGTCCTCCGCACTTCTGGATAGTGTGGACATCTAGACAAGTCCCTGACCATATTCAGGATGATGCTTAAGTGCGGCAGCAGCTGATATCAACAGGTAGCTAAGCTATGCATACAATAGTCTGTTTTTGAACAATTGTACTTTGCTGTTCCATATAATGTGAGGTAGCTACACACTCAAATATTTATTTTGCTATTTTAAAGGTGGTGAATCAATTAAACGTATTTATCATTTGTATTTCTTGTGTATTTTGTTCTACCTTGTTATTTTTTGTGCTACATTGATATTGATTACTGCATTGTTTTGTTTAGAGCTTGCAAGAAAGGCATTTCACTGTACTGTACGTAACAATAAAACTTGACACTTGAAAAACAAACTGAAAACACAAACAAAACTTATATGGTATACTGAATTGCATTAAAATATTAAACTGTTTAAACAGTTTCATAAGTTTCCCATAAACAACCCCATTTTACCCCAAATGTGAAAACGTCCGTCCCCGGCCACTTTGTCCCACTCCTGTGAAAGGGGCATAAATTGTTGAGGATGTTCCTGCCACTCATCTGCGAGTGACTGAGTTTCATGTTGCAGTCAGAAATAAAGGCTGCATTTGTGCCTCCCTTATCGTGGCCCTCGCGTCATGTAGGCCACGTAAGCGATAAGCTGCAGCAACTCGGCCACAACAAGGAGGGGACTGTTTCCCCTCCTCTCACTGCCAAGCGGAGGCCTCCTTCCCGTGGAGCTGTATCTTTCGTGCTCAGCATTTTATTGCCTTTGTGTGGAGATAGCTTACAGAATGGACACATCGCTGTAAATTACCACTAGAGAGAGAGTGGTGCTTGTTGCTTTGTTTAGTAATGTGTCTATATTGTTTATAGGTAGACAAAGGTGTCCCCATAACTATGAACATCTTTATATAACCTATGCTTATGTAAAGTATTGGAACCAAGAGCTTGTCGAATTCCTATTCGCAGTCATCATGAAGCTGCTTTCAAACTGTTCTGCTGCCCAAATGGGAAACCAGTTAAGAAGCAAAACAGTATACATGTGCATAATGTCATGGCATGGAAAGTAAACTCTGGATTTCAAGAATGATAGATTTAGCATAGATTGCAAGCAATTATCTCTAAAGAACATGTAATGTAGTTGAGGGAGAAATAAATGTCTGCCTCTCCCGCCCCTCCCCCCACTGCTTGTATGAATGCATAAAGAACATAATGGAGTTTAAATGAAAAGTAGGATTCCTCGTAGCAGTAAGATGGGGTAGGATAGTTAGGTGCTTTAAAGCCCTGCTCAAAGTTGTATACGTGTATTGTCCACACTGAATAATATGGCAATGTTGGTTTTCTGTATGGGAGAAGCTTGTGGATTTACAAACTTTGAGTACCCCCCACTAGCCCCACTAGCGACCCAGTAAAGCTCCACCTCGGGATGCCTACATGCTGATGTAAGACTCCCAAATGAGCCTGCTGAGGAGGGCCTAGATTAGTCCGGTTGCCAAGCACTAGCCACTCCAACTGCTTTCCACTCCACTGCTTTGAGCCTCTAACACTCTGAAAAGCATCATTTAAAATTAATTAAACCTTTTCGGATTCACCTCCAAATCTCTCTTCTCGTGAGGCAAATTTCACTCTGCTGCATACTCCTCTGTAAGGTGCTAACATTTTTACACGAGCCACAGAGAAGCATTTTCCTTAAAGTACTAAACATCTATAGAGAGTGATCTTGTGTTTCGTGTTTCACCCCTGAAAACGCTATACGTAAAGCACTGCTCTCACAAATTCTGCAATAGATTTTCTCATATGATAATAACCATTACTATTCATTGTCTAATTTCTGTGTTGTCATTAGAATGGGGGACTTGTTGCAGTACTACACATGCAGTACTACACATAAAACACATGCTAAAGAACCACTTTCTCAACATTGACGTGAGTATTTGTTTTCAAAGGAGTGGTGAACTTTAAGAGACTACTATAAATAGCTTGGCTATTCCCCCCCCCCCCCACCCAATGACCCTCTAATGCTACTGTTTTTCAGCCTTGCTTTGATACATGTACAATCTGTAATCGCCGTAAATATTGTAATATATTTTGAATTCACCATGCTAGATTATGGCACAGAACTGGGACAAACCATACAAGATTAGAGTCAGATTGGAAATTTTCTCTGTAGCCTTGTAAGGATAACAGATGAAATACTATGTGAATTTCAGGAATGGCAGAGTTGGTTTGTCACGTAAAACACTTTACATTTTGGTGGGTTATTTTCAACTGTTCCAGGTATAATTTTGTTTAAAATGGTTTACTCCGCTTATCAATATGACATAGGCTTTATATCCATCTCTATACAGCTCGAGTTAAATATTAAGTGAATATATACCATGAACAGTCCAATCAAATCTGTGTTGTTTCAAAGAAAATAGTATCTGTATGAATACTCAATAAGAGGCGTATGCCCCTCAAAGTAGATAAAGCTTTGTTGTTGATACACCAGTTTACTGGTTTTGTAAGCAACACAGAATGTTAGCTTGCTAAGATATATTTATTTTCCTTTTATATCAAACAGCCATAAAGGTGATCAACCTCGGGCTATAAGGTGATGAATCCTTCCTGGATCAGTCTGTTGCCTCTTGGGAATTTGCTGATCCTATCTGTTCAGTTCAACACAGAACACAGCCACAGACAGACAGACACAATCCCAGTGCAGTATGGGCACTCTGCCATGGCTTCCTGTCTCAAGCCATTGAACATATTGCTGCACCCAATTGTGCCCTTTATCTCAGGGCCGGAGTGGAAAAAAGAGAGACACACTTGTGGGTTTTTCAACACATGCTTTTGAAATTTTGAAAGGACAGACATTCCCTTTCCTGGCTCTTTAGATTATAACTGATTCCAACAAATAAGTCGGTGTCACAAACACTGTCATTCAGAATGAATGGCTTTGAAAAGGCATCATGTAAAATCTCAAACGTATAATGAAAGCAATCCAAGAAGTCGCTCTGGATAAGAGTGTGTGCTAAATGACTAAAATGGAAATGCAATCACAAGCAAAAAACAACATTGGAATGTGTAAGGTATTATGTGTAAAGAGCAGTTGAATATACAGTATATTTTTGGCCATATAATAGTCTTAAAATGTATTCATCGATCTTTGTTAATATCTTCACGCAAAACCAATTCTGGGAGACAATTTACCATTTATTAGCATCATGTCTGTCCTGTCTCTTGCCTGCTCTGCACTTTGATAAAGATAAGATAAAGTCAAGATAATTCATTTAACTGTAAATTACAGCTTTCAGTCCCGGCGTGGCCGTAAATGAGGTATGTTGTGACAGCCAAGCATGCAGGTTGTCTCTAAGCATGATTTTCTTTGGTTTAACGACAAAGATATCATGTGGCGCGACTTTAAACATGACGTTGACATGTGGTACTTATTCAGTCACTTCAGTAACAAGTAAAATTGCACTATATGACATTGTGTTATTTCATATGATGTACATGTAGGTTGCCACTCATTATTAGTGAATTGTTTTCAGATTTATGCCAGCTTTGAAGAGTCAAACATGACAAAGGAGACAAAGAGCCATTGTGTATTTACAAATTAAACTGTTCCTCTATTGTTGTGCAATGAGTCAGTTATGGAGACAGAAGTTGTATAAAAGACACATTTTATTCTAATTTCATTCCAATCTGAAACAATTAAAATAGGCATTTGATGCGTTTATCTTGATGTGTAATTGGGTATTGTTCGCTGCTGAAACATTTCCATCAAGAAGAGGAGATTGAGAGGAAGAGGAATGAACGTTGGTGGTTAAGCTGTTCTATGTCGGAGGGGAAAATAAATGGCCTAACAAATCTTATTGCCTTTGACTTGTCTTAGGTCTTAATCAAATGACAAAATATCATTACAGCCAGTCATTATGTCAGGCTGTTATTGAAAATCAAATCTGGACTACAGTAGTTGAAGTTCAAAGTTGTGCCACTGACTGTCTTCTGTCATTCGGTTGTGTCCCCGTATTTAGTCTATGTATTAATATTTATGATGGACAAAAATCTTGATTTCTAGAGGAAAGTAATAGGACTGAGGAGGCAGTTTTGTATCAGGTGATGATGCACCACATGAGGGCATTGCTCCAGACAACAGACAGCAATGGTGCCCCAGACTTCTCTAGCCTTCCATCTCTAACTCAGTCATAGTTATATGGCCTTGTACACTCAATATGACCTTTCCATGTTTGATACTCTCATGACAGTCTAAGCCTTTACAGCCGAGTATCAATGCAGTGAGCATTTGTTGCTGCTGGAAACTTTACGAGGTTAGCTTCAAGTAACTGTTGCCATTAAATGCAGTGCTCTAACACCTCAAGCTGACAACACTAATCAGCCAGGGATATCATAAGGATCATGTCAGAGAACATGAACTAGAAAAATGGCCAGTTGTTGGTGTAGGCGTACTGAGTCAAAGGTTTGCCAACCTTAACTGTTGACATATTGGTATCGTGACAAGGCCGTTGCATTAGCACATAACCCTCAGCCCACACACACACTCCTCTCAGGGCACTGGCCTGGCTCGCCTGCTAAACCTAATTAATAAGCAGATTGTGCTGGAGGTGCGCACCCTGTTTGAGCATGCTTGCGTTTTTTTAAACGGCTATACACACCGCGTGAGATCAAAAGGCGAGGTGGGATCCTGTGACCCCGCACAGGTGTGCGCGTGCGTGTTTGTAAAGCACACAACACACTGCCCAGTCCTCTCAGTGAAACTCCAATGGTAGCATCTTGAGTGAAGGGAGCTATGTGTGTTTTTCTCAGAGACCCAGACAGGAGCATGGTGCTGGGTGGTTGTTGGCGGTCTTCCTTATGGGCTTCCCTTGATACTGTGGAGAGCTGGATTAGGGGGGACTGCTCTGCTTTCTCTCAAACACACTGATAATTAACTCTCTGAAAATCGGCTTGCGGTGTGTGATCTTTCCTGAGTGTATAGCGGCATAACTTCCAACAATATGAGAAAAAGTAACTTTTTCTTTTCAAATATGCTTTCAATGTGAGATCATTGCCAATGAAAATTGCCTTTTTTTTGTTGGAAAAGTACTGTTGAGTGTATGTAATATATTATCTTCAGTATGAGCTATATTGGATCAGCCCAAATGAGTCATTTCTTTGAGGCCTTCCTATGTTCTCTGTGTATTTACTTCCCAAAATGTCACAGCAGAGCACATACAATACCACAGTAGAATGTTCTCTAAATGAGAATTCACTGGTCTACAGTATGCACTGTGATTGCTTAGAATCCTTGGACAATATGAATTGTTTTTGCGGCGCTGTAAAGTTGCAGCTTCTTTCAAGGGTTGTCCCCTCATAATTAAACAGATTAAGGGTTTGGTGGGATTTTAGTTCATTGGGAAATAAATAGATGATTAAATGCCTGCAGTTCAGAATAATTCTAATTAATATTCTATGGGGGGAGTAAAGAGCTTACTCCACAGGTATGTACTTCATTAGCTAAATCTGGACCACGGAAAATAGAGAGATTAGAAAGTAAGTCATTAATTGAGGACATCCATTGAATGTCCACGATGTATCCAGAGGTGTTTGGGAAGGAAGCCTTATATAATGACAAAGTCTTGATTAGAATTTATCAACAATATATTAAAGGGGAACAATCAAATTAGAGGAGGCATGGGGTATTAGCGCCTCTCCTTCAGAGTGGTCTCCATGACAAACCCTCTATATCATTCCCTCAGAACGCAGGATTTCAAAGCAAGGGCAATTATTTGCTCAGTAGGTTCTGCTAATCCTGCTTTATCTGCATGGACACCACCTAAAACACTTTGATCAGAGGTAGCTAGCCGCCTTCCTTCTGCAGCCTGGCTTCTACCCAATGACACATCCACATGCTGTAGCTAGCACACACTGTTCATTCCTGATTAATTCCACCCAAGGCTTGAAACTGAGAAGATCCCTTGTAATGAAGCTGATTAAGACATTATGATGAGGCTTCTTGAAATGAAATGTATCTGTCTTTAATAGCGCCACTCTCCCTTGATGCTGTTGTAACCGTCCCTCCTCCCCATCCCACCCGCCTGTCTTCCCACCTTATGGTGCTTGTATTCTGGTTTTATTCTATTAGAATCCATTAATGTGGTGGCTGGTGACTAGGAGAGAGCTGGAGGCAGATTACTACAGGCCATAAGGTGCTAACCTAGCTGACTCACCTATGACTCAATGGCGCCTCTCTGCAGGTGGATACATATGAGAGCTGGAATCCATCCACATACCACACTTATACTCACCTTAACCCTTGCCTTGTCACCATTCACACTGCACGACTGACTGCCCGCCAAGAATCAAACCAACTCTCAATTTCACTTTACCCACAATGGTTAGCAATTTAGCAATTAATTATAAGGCGTAATGTCAAGTATTTTACTCTCTTCCTGGAAGCCACATCAAAGTCAGACAATCTCCAATCAGCCTTTCAGTTGTGATCAAGTAAGACGTGTTAACTGAATTCAAGAATATGTAAAGGCAACAAAATAATGTATTGTAGCAGTACAACCACTTAGTTCAATTGGAAATAAAGGCAACATTTGCAGAGCACAGGTTTCCTGGTTAATGAATGACTTGCAACTCCAGATTAGCAAAGTGCCAGATAGATGTAAGTCCTGGTTGGTACGCAGAGTTACTTACCCTCTATAAATAATACTGTTGTATTTCTAAACATATGCCTGGACTCAGTGTGGCTATCAGAAGGAAACAGAGCAGAGGGAATGAGGGGGATTTCTCAATGACATTAACAGTGAATCAGTCTTTTGAGGAGGGTTTCTATCACCTCAGGCTATTGGACTTCTGGGATTTCATCCCCATTAATTGCCTCGTTCAGAGATCTGTGCCTTCTAGCAATCAAAGACAGCCCAATCAAAGGCGTCTGTGTCATATCAAACGGAACAAGTATGTTTACTGTTGAACATTCCCCAAACATTTCTGAAGGCTTCAACACTGTGGCCCGTGCCAAATGCCTCAGCCAAAACATGAGTCTGCTTCTGTCAGCTTGAACAGTCTTCTGAAGCAAACTGACATTTTATCTGAGAGGTGGAGAAGAAGTGTTGAATGACACCCGTCTTTATGCGCTACCATGTTTTTTCTCTTTTTCTCTGCGGCTCCCGTTAACTGCTGTTTTGACACAGCTCACCGCAATCCGAGTGCTGAATTTTGGTGTCTTTTTTTGACAGTGATGTCACATTTTGGTTATCAAATTGTTGGGCAAAGGCCTCATTCCCCTCTGCGTGGGCTGTCTAACTTGAGCTCCTTTCAGCTGCTCTCTCTTCACCCTGCTTTCAATCACCCCAAAATGTGTTAAGAGCAGAGAACACAATTTAAAACAGAAAATGTATATGAATACGAATGGATTTCCGTTTTTACCAGATATGCCTGCATGCAGTTTTATATCAGTCAAACCCTCGGCCAATTAGGAAAGAGGAGCTCGTGCCAGAAAGTTGTCTTCAAGTTGAAGCAGTTATTTTGACACCCTGCTTGTATTCTTTGGCTCAATTGGCTGTTAGTCTGAGTGTTGATAAAATGACTAGCGTGACATGACAGATCTCACTCTCTCACTGACTGATTTAACTTACATTCCTCAGTTACACGGTTACTCCTGGAACCCTTTCTTATACCTCTGTTATTGCTTTGTGTTCCATGACAATGGGACAGGGCTGAAAATGATGTCATACCAAGAACACAATATCTGCCAGTATCACCTTGGGAGAAAACTGTTTTTCAAGAAATGTTGCATTAATTACACAAAAAAAAGAGGGACATATAACTATATAAAGTAACAGTTGCCTAAGTTATTTGGAAAAAACAAGAAGAAGAGCCAGCCAAACAAAATGCCGCCATCTTCATGACACCGGGAATTTCCAACCCTAACTTTATCTAGTTTTTATTAGTGGCCTGTTTCTTTTTCTTATATAGTGACAGATACAGTGCATGTATCATTCAAATCATTCAAACAGAGTTATTCGTGACATTTTATGACTGCATAAAGATCTGCCACCCAGTAATGCAGGAAGTGTTGAGGGTTGTGGTGGGAGAGATCCACATTTCCCTCTGCTGATTAATCTGCCTTTGATCGCTTCTGCTCCTGTAATTTATTGCTCTCCGTTTTTATAGCCTTTTAGAACTCTGTGTGAAAGTTTACCCCTAATTGCGTAGTTTTTGTTACTAATTGGATAATAATTGGTGCAGGTGCAGTAAACTGGGATTTTATCACATTTGTGTGTAAAGATAGGAAATGATGGTGGCACCCAGCCAGGAGAGGACTGCTCAGCTGCATAGATGTATTTTATTAGTCCCGTTTTCCAGCTTTTCTTTCTCATTCTTTCTCTCTTTCTCTTTCTTTTGCTCTTTCTCTTTCTTTCTTTCTCGTTCTTTCTTTCTATCTCCTTCTCACTCTTTTTCTCTTTCTTTCAGCAACATGTTTATGGAATACTGTGTAATACATTTTAGAGTTACAGAGCCAGAGGTTGACCTCACAAATGATTTCCTCATTTGAGCTGGGCATAGAAGTCCAGCTTGTCACTGCTATGTTTTCCTAGTATTTGCCTAGTCTTTGACACAGCAGCATATGGGAGTTCCGTTGTTGCCATGGTGCTGTGAGGTTGCCTATGCAGAGTGTATTTTGTAAATATTTGATAATTTTAGTTTTTTTGTTTGAATATTTACTTTGTTTTTGGTTTTGAATAGCCAAATGTGTATAGATCTGGTCTGGATTGCATCCATTTGTTTAATTCCCATGAATTACTGGCAAATCAGCTTTCTCAAGATTGCTAACTAGCGATGCTATCAAGCTAGCTAGCTAGTTCGTGTATTTTTAATTTGCATACACCAGCCTATTTTTGGTTATTTCTACGGTCTTCTGACCCAATGGGAGGACTACAATGTATGGCGACCTGGCAGTGATAATTTAATTGGTCAGGAGGTTTCCTCTGACGTTACGAGTGGGCTGTCATCATTATCCAGAGTGAGTGGAGAGCTCAAAAATGAAATCACTGTCATTCTACAATACCAGCAAGTCAACGGCTATGGAGAAGTTGCAGTCAGATGGCGGGAGGCGAGGTGCCGGTGAGATGCCTAAGTGGAGAGTGAAGTGTGCTGCCTGCCTCTGAAGGACCTGCTGATCTCCCCGTTGATCTCCCTCTGCTCAAGCTATGTGGTTCACCAAACTCTCCCCATCCATGGCTCATGTCACTTCCTGTTGAACACTTCCTGTTGAACAAGGGAGAGCTCGGTTTGTTGTTTTGAAAAGTTTGTTTTGGAAGTGTATTGGAAAGTTGCTTAGTAGCTAGCTAACTTTTTAGTTTGGATCCCGCGATGCATTTGGCATCAGTTTCTTGGACTGCTACTCTCTGTGTAGTGATCCTGCCGACCAAGGCCGGGTCTGAGGAGCTATTTGGCATAGCAGCTAACCTAGCTGCAAGCTAGCTGCCTATCAAACTTGCAGGGTTTCTTGAGGGCTTGAATGCAACCCCGGCGCGTTTAGACATTGTGGCTGGGACCGTGGATTGTCCCGGGTTTGTGGCTGTCTAGAGCCCTGCTGTTTGTTGTGTTCAATCTTCCCTGGGACCTTCCCTGTGTGGAACTGCGAGGAGAAACAGCGTAACCTTCCAGGCTGTATCACAATTAGCCCAGCGTCGTCCGGGTTAGGGTTTGGCCGGGTAGGCCGTCATTGTAAATAATAATTTGTTCTTAACTGACTTGCCTAGTTAAATAAAGGTTAAATAAAAAAAACAACAACAAAAAAAAAAAGAATACTTTGCTAACTACCAAGACCAAAGCCGGAGGGAGTACCGTTGTGGAAAGTCTTGTCTCTATCACAGGTGAAGCATCTTTTTAGCAAACAAAAAAAGTTATACAAGCAGTTGTTATAACAACAAGAAAATAGCTTCAAGTGTTTTGCCCAAATACTGGTTGATTCAACTACTAAAAGAATGGACGACCTGACCAGAGAGGTCCACGACCTGACCAGAGAGGTGAAACAGGAGAACGGAGAGATGACAGCAATCTGTAAGTCATTGAGAGAGGACATCAGTTCTGTGTGTGAATCCATGATTACAATGACGGATAAATCAGATGAGGGACAATCAAGCCAGAGCAACGTGGTTGTGGACGGAATTGCAGAATACCCACATGAGACCTGGATGGAATCTGAGGACAAAGTGAGAGAAATGATCTCTGAGAAATTGAAGATGGACCACCGGAAGAGTGTGCTCACAGGACTGGAAAACCCACCACCAGCCCAGGTGACAGGCCCAGACTGATAGTGGTCAGGTTCCTGATGTTCAATGACGAGGTAGCTGTTCTGGAAAGAGCCATGAACTTGAGAGGAGCGTATATCTTCCTAAACTAGGTCTATCCTGAAGCTGTGCACCTTTTCCCCCTCAGGAGACTGAAAAGATTTGGCATGGGTCCCCAGATCCTCAAAAAGTTCTACAGCTGCACCATCGAGAGCATCGTGACCGTTTGCACCACTGCCTGGTATGGCAACTGCTCGGGATCTTACCGTAAGGCGCTACAGAGGGTAGTGCGTACGGCCCAGTACATCACTTGGGCCAAGCTCCAAGCCATCCAGGGCCTATATAATAGGTGGTGTCAGAGGAAGCCCTAAAAATGGTCAGTCTAGGACTTAAAGGCTCCTTAACAGCTTCTACCCCCAAGCCATAAGACTGCTGAACAATTATTCAAATAGCCACCAGACTATTTGTTTTTGTACACTGCTGTGCTACTTGCTGTCTATTATCTATGCATAGTCACTTCACCCCTACCTACATGTACAAATTACCTCGACTAACCTGTACCCCAGCACATTGACTCGGTACCGGTAGCCCCTGTATATAGCCTTGTTATTTTATTGTGTTAGTTTACTTTTTTTTTAAACTTTAGTTTATTTGGTAAATATTTTCTTAACTCTTTCTTGAACTGCATTGTTGGTTAAGGGCTTGTAAGTACGCATTTCAGGTCTACACCTGTATTCGGCGCATGTGACAAATAAAGTTTGATTTGAGAAGAGGAAAGAACCAGCCATGAAAGCTACCAAAGCGCATGAGGACATTGCTTTCATCCGCTATGACAGGCTCATTGTCCACCCTCACTCCCAGAAGCCTGGAAGGGATGAGAGAGCCAAGCCTATGGGTTCGTCGCACACGCACACACACACACACACGCACGCACGCACGCACGCACACACGCACACACACCAATAGCACGCACACACGCCAATAGCACACACACACACACCAATAGCACACACACATACCAATAGCACACACACACACCAATAGCACACACACACACACCAATAGCACACACAAACACCAATTAATTAATGGAGTGCTGAATGCATATATTTTTTCTCTTGCTTTGTTTGCTCTTTCCATATTGTGTCTATCTCTGATAAGGTACCCAGGAAAGGGCTGAAAATAGCCCATATTAATATATGTAGCCTTAGAAATAAGGTTAATGAAATCATAACATAAGATGACATTCATATATTAGCCATTTCTGAGAATCACTTAGATAATTCATTTGATGATACAGCAGTAGCAATACAAGGATATAACATCTATAGAAGAGACAGAAACACTTATGGGGGAGGTGTTGCTGTATATATTCAGAGCCATGTCCCTGTAATGCTTAGAGAAGATATCATGTCAAATGTTATTGAAGTGTTGTGGTTGCAGGTTCACTTGGCACATCTAAAGCCTTTTCTTTTGGGGTGTTGTTATAGGCCACCAAGTGCTAACAGTCAGTATCTAAATAATATGTGTGAAATGCTTGATAGTGTATGTGATGTAAACCGAGAGGTCTACTTTCTTGGGGACCTGAATATTGACTGGTTTTCATCAAGCTGTCCACTGTAACCAGTGCCTGTAATCTGGTTCAGGTTATTAATCAACCTACCAGGGTGTTTACAAACACTATCTATCGATCACATTTTTACAAATACTGTAGAACTGTGTTCTAAAGCTGTATCCATAACCATTGGATGCAGTGAACACAATAGCGTGGCTATATCCAGGAATGCCAAAGTTCCAAAAGCTGGGCCTAAAATAGTGTATAAGTAATCACACCCAAGATTTTGCTGTGACTCTTATGTGGATGATGTAAAACATATTTGTTGGTCTGATGTGATTAATAAGGAGTATCCAGACAGTGCACTTGATTACAGTTTTTTTCCAACTGCTTACACACAAAATCTTTTCATGCCACACGATTTTTGAAACCTCTCACTCAAAAGTACAAAACTACACACCAAATATCCAAAACCATAAGCTATTTCTCAGCCTTTGACTCAGTTGTCGTATCCAACCTTGGACAGAGGCAACCTCTATGTCCCCACATGCGTCCTCCATTGCCTGGAGAAGCGGCATGCGGGCATAGGGTTGGCGATCATACACTTTCCAGCGCCAGGCTGAGAAGAATTCCTCTATGGGATTTAGAAAATGTGAATATGGGGGTAGGTACAAAACTACAAATTGTGGATGGGTGGCAAACCAGTTTTGGACCAGAACAGCCCGGTGAAAACTAACATTGTCTCATAAAACCACAAATCTAGCAGGCTTCTGATCTGGATCAGGGACAAGCATTGTGTAAATTGCATCCAGAAAAGTGATCATATGGCCGGTGTTGTATGGACCCAGTGTGGCATTGTGATGGCGGACCCTGTTTTGAGTGATGGCAGCACACAGTTATATTACCCCCACGCTGTCCAGGGACATTGGTAATTGCCCTCTGTCCTATTACATTTCTTCTGCGGCGCCTGGTTTTGGTGAGGTTGAAGCCAACCTCATCCACATAAATAAATTCATGGCGAATTACATGGGCATCCAGCTCCAATACTCTCTGTAACAGACAAAAGGATATACAGATGAGTAAATATGGTATGTCTGAAGTACTGGAAGTAGTGTTGCATACATACCTCTACAAAGTCATGTCGCATATTCTTGACTCTGTCAGAGTTTCTCTCAAATGGCACCTCGTAAAGTTGTTTCATCATCACTCGGTGCTGTTGGAGGATGCGTTGTATGGTCGACAGGCTTACAGCATTGATGTTGTTAAATATGGTGTCATTATTCAAGATATGCTCTCTTATCTCTCGAATCCTAATTGCATTGTTGGCCAAAACCATATTTATAATTGCAGTATCTTGCACATTTGTAAACAAGCGTCCTCGTCCTCCATGATGTCTTTGCCTTTCCACTGTACAGAATTCAAACACAGTATGTGTTCAACATAGGAACTGTAAACAATGTACAAAAAAATGTAGTACAGCATGATAACCAACCTCATTCATTCAATGCAGTGCAGTAAATGGATGGCTTAGAGTTACAAATGTTTATGCAATATTATGCAGTCATACGTATTTTACAGTACATTACTGTAACGCTAACGCTGTTAGATTTCAGTGCAGCCTTTGATATTTTGGGCCAAAACCTGCTGTTGAAGAAATGTATGTGTTATGGCTTTTCAAAATCTGCCATATCATGGATTCAGAGCTATTTATCTAATAGAACTCAAAGGGTTTTCTTTAATGGAAGCTTCTCTAATGTCACACATGTAAAGTGTGGTGTACCCCAGGGCAGCTCTCTAGGCCCTCTAAGCGTTTCTATTTTTACTAATGACCTGCCACTGGTATTAATAAACAAAGCATGTGTGTCCATGTATCCTGATGATTCAACCGTCAGCAACTACAGATAATGAAGTCACTGAAACCCTTAACAAAGAGTTGCAGTCTGTTTTAGGAATGTGTGGCCAGTAATAAACTGGTCCTGAACATCTCTAAAACTAAGAGCATTGTATTTGGTACAAATAATTCCCGAAGTTCTAAATCTGGTTGGTTAAGAGTTGAGGAGAGACTGACTGCATCACTTGTTCATTTTATAAGAAACATTCATGTGTTGAAAATCCCCAAATTGTTTGCACAGTCAACTTACACACAGCTCTGACACATACACTTACCCCACCAGACATGCCACCAGGGGTCTTTTCACAGTCCCCAAATCCAGAACAAATTCAAGGAAGCGTACAGTATTATATAGAGCCATTATTGCATGGAACTACGTTCCATCTCATATTGCTCAAATGAACAGCAAACCTGGTTTCAAAAAACAGATAAAGCAACACCTTAGGGCAACGCCTCTCCCCTATTTGACATAGATCGTTTGTTTGTATGTATTGGTATTGATATACAGAGGGGAGAACAAGTATTTGATACACTGCGGATTTTGCAGGTTTTCCTACTTACAAAGCATGTAGAGGTCTGTAATTTTTTATCATAGGTACACTTCTACTGTGAGAGACGGAATCCAAAAATCCAGAAAATCACATTGTATGATTTTTAAGTAATTAATTTGCATTTTATTGCATGACATAAGTATTTGATCACCTACCAACTATTAGAATTCCGTCTCTCACAGACCTGTTACTTTTTCTTTAAGAAGCACTCCTGTTCTCCACTCATTACCTGTATTAACTGCACCTGTTTGAACTCGTTACCTGTATAAAAAGACACCTGTCCACACACTCAATCAAACAGACTCCAACCTCTCCACAATGGCCAAGACCAGAGAGCAGTGAAAGGACATCAGGGATAAAATTGTAGACCTGCACAAGGCTGGGATGGGCTACAGGACAATAGGCAAGCAGCTTGGTGAGAAGGCAACAACTGTTGGCGCAATTATTAGAAAATGGAAGAAGTTCAAGATGACAGTCAATCACCCTCGGTCTGGGGCTCCATGTAAGATCTCACCTCGTGGGGCATCAATGATCATGAGTAAGGTGAGGGATCAGCCCAGAACTACATGGCAGGACCTGGTCAATGACCTGAAGAGAGCTGGGACCACAGTCTCAAAGAAAACCATTAGCACTACACTACGCCGTCATGGATTAAAATCCTGCAACGCACGCAAGGTCCCCCTGCTCAAGCCAGCGCATGTCCAGGCCCGTCTGAAGTTTGCCAATGACCACCTGGATGATCCAGAGGAGGAATGGGAGAAGGTCATGTGGTCTGATGAGACAAAAATAGAGCTTTTTTGTCTAAACTCCACTCGCCGTGTTTGGAGGAAGAAGAAGGATGAGTACAACCCCAAGAACACCATCCCAACCGTGAAGCATGGAGGTGGAAACATCATTCTTTGGGGACAGGACGACTGCACCGTATTGAGGGGAGAATGGATGGGGCCATGTATCGCGAGATCTTGGCCAACAACCTCCTTCCCTCAGAAACAGCATTGAAGATGGGTCGTGGCTGGGTCTTCCAGCATGACAACGACCCGAAAAACACACAGCCAGGGCAACTAAGGAGTAGCTCCGTAAGAAGCATCTCAAGGTCCTGGAGTGGCCTAACCAGTCTCCAGACCTGAACCCAATAAGAAATCTTTGGAGGGAGCTGAAAGTCCGTATTGCCCAGCGACAGCCCCGAAACCTGAAGAATCTGGAGAAGGTCTGTATGGAGGAGTGGGCCAAAATCCCTGCTGCAGTGAGTGCAAACCTGGTCAAGAACAACAGGAAATGTATGATCTCTGTAATTGCAAACAAAGGTTTCTGTACCAAATAATAAGTTCTGCTTTTCTGATGTATCAAATACTTATGTAATGCAATAAAATGCAAATGAATTACTTAAAAATCATACAAAGAGATTTTCTGGATTTTTGTTTTTCTGGATTTTCTGGATTCCATCTCTCACAGTTGAAGTGTACCTGTGATTAAAAACATTACAGACCTCTACATGCTTTGCAAGTAGGAAAACCTGCACAATCGGCAGTGTATCAAATACTTGTTCCCCCCACTGTAGGCTGCGTGTGCCTTTTTTAATTCATTTTTTAATTGATGTAGTTCTGTCCTTGAGCTGTTCTTGTCTAGTAACGTTCTGTATTATGTAATGTTTCATGTTTTGTGTGGACCCCAGGAAGAGTAGCTGCTGATTTTGCAACAGCTAATGGGGATTCTAATAAATACCAAAAAAATACCCTCTTGGCTGTCGCTCCATCTGTTGGGGGATTGAAGCACTCAAAACTTTCAACTCTAGCAGAAAATCATAGTCCAGACCTACTCATATCATATACTATAGTTGCTTTATTTGATTCTTTGTTGTTTTGCTTTTTCAAGCGCTTTGAGATTATTTTTGTAATGAAAAGTATAATCAATTGTTTTGTGCTTTACAACGTACAGTATACAGTATGCTGCCGACAGACCATGGACTCTGTTTTTGATTTAAAAAAGCAACTTCAATACAACTATACCATGTTCCTTTAGAAGAGGTCATGTTTTGGAGAATGACCATACTTGGTTAACCACAATATGAACATGCTTTCGAGACGTTTTCTGGCAAGGTAAATATTGTGATATTAATATACTGAGATATACTCCTCTTTGAACTGTAAATGTGTTGTGTATGGGAATATACGATTAAACTGTTAGCTCAAATGGGAAAATGCAGTGCTCCAGCCTCAAATAAACAAATAATCCACACTTCTAAGCAAAGCCCATCTCTCATCTATTTGGATTAGAAAAAGAAAGGAATGTTAGCTTTTATGTTTGAGGAAGACCTGCATTTTAACTCTCTCCCCCTTCTCCATTTAGCCCTGCTTAGCCAAATTACCTCTTAATAAATGCACAAAGTGAGGCTTCTTCACAGAGCATCATATAAAGTGCAGGGTATTAATGAAGGTGATAGGAGTGGGGGTGGGTGTCAAAGGAGTATGTGGGTGTGGTGCTCCACAGCCACCTGCACACAAACACACACTTTGAGAATGCTTTTTGTTCATATGGAAATGGAGCTCCATGTTTCAATTGAACGTCACGGGTTCTGGAACGGGGACCACGAGCATCGGTAATGAACCTGCAGTTATCTCTGTGCCCTCCCCGTCACTAACGCTCACTGCTTTCTCTAATCCGCCTTTGCTCCCTTAATACACAGATGGAAAGCTGTTTTGTGTACCCATAATGGAGAATATATATGTTTATAAATATTGCACATTTTGTTTGCTCATGAATACTACTTTTTAAAAACCCATCTTTAATTTTGATTTGTCTGTCGCTCCCCCGCTCTGTGCTGCGCCATGTCTGGATTTAAAGAGCACCTGCCTCTGTGTCCACTCACTAGCAATTCATTTCCTATCCATCGAGATGTTCGAGAAGTTGCGGGTTCTAGTGTGAAAGGCACGCATTCGATTTATCTGGCTGGGTGAATGAAAAGAGGTACAAGCTGTTTTCTTTAAACCTTATCACCAAACAACACAAAGAGACGTTTCTTCAACTTCAAGACAGTTCTGTGACAAATAAGCATATCATGTTTTCATGAGTGGTGGGTGGGTGTGTTAAAGTCAAGATAGCCATGTTGTCCAGTCTTTCATAGGTGGAGAGATAGGCCATGCTATGCCAAGTAGGCTGTGGAAACCTACCACTGACATCATTCTCACTATTATATTATGTGATGTAGGCCTAGCGAGAAAATGGGATGTGTTCCAAATCATTGTAACTATTTATCCTCAAATGTGTTACACAGTCGTTGTACTCCTTACAACTTTTGTCAAAGGCACTTTGAGGATCATATGGTGTGTTCAACCATCTTCATCACACAGTTGTCTGCTACATCTGCTTGATCAAAAGTTGCTATTGTTGCTATTGTCCGGGCACCATTAGATCAATATAGTCTTGCTCGTTACAGGACTGTAAGCATTCATATTGAGATCAGACAGTGTCCTTGGTGTCAACATAACACATCATTGTAATCCACAATGAAAAACATATTCTCATACTGGGTGAATTGAGATGTTGTAGAGTATTGGTGTGACTATTGTGTGTAGCCTATATTCTGTCACGAGGTCCTCTTTGAGTCGGTAATGCATGTTTGGCCTTTGTCAGGAGTTTGTATTCAGTCACAATAATGGAGCAGTGTCCATAACTTCTCAAAGGGAACACAACATAGTGTGACAATAGGGTCTGTCTGCTGCCATGCAGTACATTATGGTTAGTAGTACTACAGGCTAGTAGTCATTATTTCTTAACTTGATAATGACAAGGTTGTCTCAGTGAATTCAAAGGAAGGGCCACTAAGCTTTTGGGGAAATGGGGGGGAATCCAGCAGGATAGAGGAGATTGGAGATCAGTGAAGGCAATATTAATGTGCTTAAAGCGCACAGGCAAGTGGTTCGAGGGAGTAGGGTGTAAGACGTCTTAAAAATATCTGAAGGGATGAGAAGCATATAAGTATCTAGGAACTATACTAAGTGTCCATGGATAGGCCTTGTATGACAGAGAAATGAGGAGCGGTGAAGAGAGAGAGGTCTTCACAACTTAGTACTGGAGATACTGGGGCTGTACAGTAAATTATGGTTTCTGACACATCTACACAGGGACTGCCATCATGCTGTGGGACTTGATTTTTGTGATCTGGATGGTTAACGAATGGGTGCTGCAATTAACGCCCCCTTCCCCCCTACAACTTTTAAAGCAAAAACACACCGAGCGAGATGCGTACATCATAAAATAGTAATTATAAGATAATCACACATTCACACACCGCATTGTCTTTGTGAACTCGGGGAACGGAGGCAATATAATGAAGCAGACTAACAAATAAGGACAGTGAGCTTTTGTCAATCTGATGATAAGTCAGCTCCTGTTCGGAGAAAAGCAGCAGAGCACCTATACGTGACAAAAAGATTATTGTAGGGTGACTGAGTATTTGTGCAGCAACCTATGCTACAAGGTCAGGCTCATTAGGGCTGGCAGCCAGCTAAAGACTGCACTCTGAAAAGCTTGTGACACCCAGCAAGGAAGCTGTCTGAAGTAAAAGTCTGCTGCGAGGATAACTGCCTGTGTCTTTCAGTCCCTTCTTTAATGACGTCCTCAGTTTCCTTTGTTGATTTTCTGTATGTCCCCCATCTGTTTTCTCTTCTAATTTGATTTTTGAAATCTATTGTTTCATGGCTTGATTGACGTGGGCTGGGCATTAATGCACTCTTAATTAATACCTGATTCCTTGAAAAAGCTGCTCTTCCCACAATAATTATTTCAAGAGATAAACTACATGACCAAAAGTATGTGGACACATGCTTGTCGAACATCTCATTCCAAAATCATGGCATTAACATGGAGTTGGTCTCCTCCTTTGCTGCTATAACAGCCTGCATTCTTCTGGGAAGGCTTTCCACTAGATGTTGGAACATTGCTGCTGGGACTGGCTCGCAGTCGGCGTTCCAATTCAT
Organism: Oncorhynchus mykiss; assembly: GCF_057628025.1. Lineage (NCBI taxonomy): Eukaryota > Metazoa > Chordata > Actinopteri > Salmoniformes > Salmonidae > Oncorhynchus > Oncorhynchus mykiss. Next base: position 69,238,439 of record NC_143026.1, on the reverse strand, counting down.
CCCAAAGATGTTCAATGGGGTTGAGGTCAGGGTTCTGTGCAGGCATGTCAAGTTCTTCCACACCGATCTCGACAAACAATTTCTGTATGGACCTTGATTTGTGCACAGGTGCATTGTCATGCTGAAACAGGGAACGGCCTTCCCAAAACTGTTGCCACAAAGTTGGAAGCACAGAATCGTCTAGAATGTCATTGGAACTAAGGGGCCAAGCCAAAGGGGCCTAGCCAAAAACATGAAAAGCAGTCCCAGACCATTATTTCTCCTCCACCAAACTTTACAGTTGGTGCTATGCATTCAGACAGGTTGAGTTCTCCTGGCATCCACCAAACTCAGATTAATCCGTCGGACTGCTAGATGGTGAAGCGTGATTCATTACTCCAGAGAACGTGTTTCCCCTGCTCCAGAGAGATGTTGAGGTTAGGGTTGTGTGCGGCTGATCGGCCATAGAAACCCATTTCATGAAGCTCCCAACGAACAGTTCTTGTGGTGATGTTGCTTCCAGAGGCAGTTTGGTAGTGTATTACAACCGAGGACAAACTATTTTTATGTGCTTCAGAACTTGGCAGGCCCATTCTGTGAGCTTGTGTGGCCTACCACTTCGTGGCTGAGCCGTTGTTGCTACTAGATGTTTCCACTTCACAATAATAGCACTTACAGTTGACCAGGGCAGCTCTAGCAGGGCAGAAATTTGAAGAACTGACTTGTTGGAAAGGTGGCATCCTATGACGGTGCCATGTTGAAAGTCACTGACCTCTTCAGTAAGGCCATTCTACTGCCAATGTTTGTCTATGGAGATCGCATGGCTGTGTGCTCGATTTTATACCGCTGTCAGTAATGGGTGTGGCTGAAGTAAACGAATCCACTAATTTGAAGGGGTGTCCACATACTTTCGTACATACAGTGCCTTCAGAAAATATTCAGACGCCTTGACTTTTTCAACATTTTGTTACATCACAGCCTTATTCTAAAATGTTGTTCCTCAGCAATCTACACACAATACTCCATAATAACAAAGCGTAAACAGGTTTTTAGAAATTGATGCAAATACACGAACAAATAAAAACTGAAATACCTTATTTACATAAGTATTCAGACCCTTTGCTATGAGACTCAAAATTGAGCTCAGATGCATCCTGTTTCCTTTGATCATCCTTGAGACGTTTCCACAACTTCATCAGAGTCCACCTTCGGTAAATTCAATTGACTGGACATGATTTGGAAAGGCACTCACCTGTCTATATAAGGCCCCACCGTTGACAATGCATGTCAGAGCAAAAACCAAACCATGAGGTCGAAGGAATTGTCCGTAGAGCTCTGAGACAAGATTGTGTTGGGATAGATCTAGGGAAGGGTACCAAAACAATTCTGCAGCATTGAAGGTCCCCAAGAACACAGTGGCCTCCATCATTCTTAAATGGAAGACGTTTGGAACCACCAAGACTCTTCCTAGAGCTGGCCACCCGGCCAAACTGAGCAATCGCTGGAGAAGGGCCTTGGTCAGTGAGGTGACCAAGAAACCGATGTTCACTCTGACAGAGCTCTAGAGTTCCTTTGTGGAGATGGGAGAACCTTCCAGTAGGACAACCATCTCTGCAGCACTCCACCAATCAGGCCTTTATGGTAGAGCGGCCAGAAGGAAGCCACTCCTCAGTAAAAGGCACATGACAACCCTCTTGGAGTTTACCAAAAGCCACCTAAAGAATCTCAGAACATGAGATACAAGATTCTCTGGTCTGATGAAACCAAGATTCTGGACTGAATGCCAAGTGTCACGTCTGGAGGAAAGCTGGCACCAACCCTGTGATGAAGCATGGTGGTGGCAGCATCATCCTGAATGGTTATTTTTCAGCGGCAGGGACTGGGAGACTAGTCAGGATCAAAGCAAAGATGAACGGAGAAAACTACAGAGAGATCCTTGATGAAAACCTGCTCCAGAGCGCTCAGGACCTCAGACTGAGGCGAAGCTTCATCTTCCAACAGGACAACAACCCTAAGCACACAGCCAAGACAACGCAGGAGTGGCTTCGGGACAAGTCTCTGAATGTCCTTGAGCAGCCCAGCCAGAGCCTGGACTTGAACCGGATCGAACATCTCCGGAGTGACCTGAGAATAGTTGTGCAGGGACGCTCCCCATCCAACCTGACAGAGCTTGAGAGGATATGCAGAGCTTGTAGCGCCATACCCTAAACTCAAGACTGTAACTACTTCTAAAGGCTCTTCAACAAAGTACTGAGTAAGAGTCTGAATACTTGTGTAAATGTTGTATTTCAGTTTTTTATATGTAATACATTTGCAAAAAATTCTAAAAACCTGCTTTTGCTTGTTTTTCTGTACACTCATTCAACTTCTCATGAGCTCAGAAGCCGCCTTGAGCTGTTTGTTGGAGGCTATACTGACTGGTGTAGACCTATGTTCTTCATGTGCACATATTGTATATACTGTACATCAACATGATCCTGCACAGCCTCATGATCCGTGGGAGGTACAGTGTGTATGGCTTATTGGGAGTGTAGACCCAGCCAGGTAAGGCTGAAGTGTGGTGGTGGCCCACTGGATGCTAGGCAGGCAGGAGGTGGCACCACCATGCTCCACTGTACTTTCCAGTCTTATGACTCCAGTCTGCAGCCACCACCACCTCCACTCAACCTGGCCTGTCAGGAGGGCCACCAGGAAGCGCCCTCCCAACCCCTCCACCCCCACCCAGACCTCCTCTAGAGCAGGACATGCTCTGTGTTTCTGGTCTAATCTCAGGATTAGCCCCCATCTCCTGTCCACTTCCTGACACAGAGCTGACCTGGGTGTGTCACCCGACCACCAACCCATACACCCATAGCACAGTACAACAAACGTTACTGCCTATGAAACACTAAACCCACTGGAATGTGCTGTTACACATCTGCTTAGATCTTAAAGGAAAATTTCACAATGTTTCAAGTTCACATTCATCATTTCCAGCACTACCCCAATATCAACATGTGTGAAAATGGCGTGTTTCTATGTTTTGTAATAAAATAAATTGTGTAAGATAAGTATTTTCAATGACATCCTCAACCAATTAGTAGACAATTAGTTGGCAATTAGGAGGTAATGCATACTCATAATTGGTTAAAATCAAACAATGCACACAGATGTCATTGGAAACACATTTTTCTCTATCTTTTTTACTATAAACCATAGAAACGTGCACTTTGCACATGTTGATGTTGGGGTGGTGCTGGAGAAATGTATCTTTAATCCATTTAGGATCACAACATTTCATTTAATTTCATAACTTTTTCTTCTCAACCTGGCCAAAGCATTTTCCTTCGGTGTTTGCGGTATGTGGCTGTGCTGGCCTACAGTATCACCCATACTGTTTGTATACTGTGTGTTTGGAAAGTTTTGTTTGAGGTCAAAGGTGAGGAAGTCCATCATATTACGAGGCAGGGCGTGCTCTGCTCATAATGTCCTGACGTCATTCAACAAGCCATTGCCAAACATTTGTAATTGATGAGCTGTCATTCAGGGACACCCCTCCCACTTAAGCAATAACTTCATGCTTTATAACCACCTCTTTCATCAACATTTGCTGCATGAATCACCGCCTCTCTAAACTACACCTCATTACCATTCACCTTTTTTAAATCACGTAGGTGTACTCACTGCTCATACTGCAGGGATAATTGACTGTGTTTGACTTGTCCGGCAACCGATTTATATTAAGCAGGAGCAAACAGCATCTCTGTGATGCAGATAAGACCTGCCCTGTGCTGTGAGAGGTCCACACAGCCGGAGAAGGCAAACATCCCAGACCTATATACTCATATCTACGGGACACACTGCATTCCATCACTTACGACCTGTACTATATTATACACAGGTAGACTTTTCAGATAAATGACATTGTTTAAAACATTTTTATTTTCTCTCAGTGTTACAGTTGCAAGCATCTTGCACAACTGAATTTCACATGGGTGTGTGTGATTGAGAAAGCACACAATGACACGTTTACCCAGCATGTCCTTCAAGGAAACGTCTGACATTTGAACCACAGGTGTTTTCTGGGGATGCAAAGTCAAGTGTCAAGTGTTGGGGAGTGAATTGGGGAGTGAATCATCCTTTATATTTAGCTTCCTCAAATTTGTTTTGATTTAACATACCATATTGTTTTTTATTTCTCAGTGGCCTATTTGTAGTATAGAACAGGTCAAATTACATTTATCTGAGTGTTTTATCAGGAAATGTCTCAAGTGGAAACAGGGGCTCAAGTTACACATTATTTTGGTCTAGTGATTTTCACTTAGATACCTGAGCCAAAATTGTATGCACACTTATATGTGTCTATAGAGCGTTTCTGAGACCATTCAGATGCACACAGGAATGAAATTAGGGCAAATGAACTCTATTGTAAACTGACGACTGACACAAAACAAACTCTGCGGCCCATCATAAAGGAGAGGTCAAAAAGGATCAGGGCTGGAGTGGCAACTTTGCAGTCAGCCGCCATCTTTTAGCAGCTTTTAAAACATGTATTTCACCCATGCCTCAGCTTTAAAACTTTCCCATTGTTGGGGTAGTATTCAGGCTGCTTTCAGAGTCACTCACTAGTATACATTAATTGCCACTTTCTTCAATGCGTGGGGAGGGTCCTCAAACTTTCAGTAATTTTCAAAGGCACACTTCCCTCCTGCCCTGCCTTTCATATGCAGGACAATTGAGATTCGTCCCCTGGTAGCTCCAGCATAAGGATATATTCATTAGGTAAGACAAAGGGCCATTTTCATGCTTGCCATGAAGTGCTTTGCGTGCCTTTCATTTTTGCCCAGCCAAGTGTGTTTTTCTAGCAGGTGTCCCCTTTAGCCACACAACAGGGTAAGACCAGGGGACTTGCCAGATTTAGATTTCAGTCCTGGCTTTCCTCATTGAAAGGGAAGGGAAAACAAGGCAAAGTCAAACCAAATGTTTGCCCTTTATTGTCTGCAGTGAGGCCATAGTTACTAGTATAATATTTAAATAGGGTAATATTTAAATAGGAGTAAAGACACCACCAAATAACACTTTGTCATTCAGAAACACCACTTTTCTATTCTAATCCTTGACAAACAAATTATTTGCTTTTCACCCATCTTTTTATCCTGAGGTTTTAAAGACTTACACTGTGATTTTCAAAGATGCAGATGTGCTACATTGACCTATTTTGGAGAGCTATTGGTTTTCACAGTGGTTGCAGCACAAGATAAGACAAAATACCAAAGTGAGAATGTATTATTTGAGGAGTTGCTCAACTATGAGTTAAACTCAGGATAACCGGTCATACGAAAGTGGCTCACCTTTAAGCCAGCTAAATTTCTATTGCAACGAATCTTTCAGAACTAACCTGCTTCGTGGCAGGCTAACTCATGGCTAACTCCACTTACCCTGAATGAAATGACTGAGCCACGAATTGAGGACCAATGAAATCAGATTTCCTCTCTCTTGCAAATATTGAGTCATCATCCCCTTATTTGAGGAAGATGACTTATAAAACATTTTATTAACTTCTATGGGATCGGTGTCCCCACCTCAGGACGGTTGAGCTAACGTAGGCTAATGTGATTAGCATGAGGTTGTAAGTAACAAAAACATTTCATAGGACATAGACATATCTGATATGGGCAGAAAGCTGAAATTCTTGTTAATCTAACTGCACTGTCCAATTTACAGTAGCTATTACAATACCATGCTATTGTTTGAGGAGAGTGTACATTTATGCCCATTTGGGCAGTCTTGATACAACATTTTGAACAGTTATACAATGGTTCATTGGATCAGGCTAAAACTTTTCACATACACTGCTGCCATCTAGTGGCCAAACTTTAAATTGCGCCTGGGCTGAAATAATACATTATGGCCTTTCTCTTGCATTTCAAAGATGATGGTACAAAAAAAAACCTGCATGTTTTTTCTTTGTATTATCTTTTACCAGATCAAATGTGTTATATTCTCCTACATTAATTTCACATTTCCACAAACATCAGTGTTTCCTTTCAAATGGAATGAAGAATATGCATATCCTTGCTTCAGGTTCTGAGCTACAGGCAGTTAGATATTGTTATGTCATTTTAGGCGAAAGTTGAAAAAAAAGGGTTGGATCCTTAAAATGTATTTGTGTGTTAATGAGTCATGTTAAAGTATATCACATTACACATTTAGTAATGACAGAATGCATTTTAAACTTCACGCACAGGAACACTTTTGTATGACAATCATTTTATCAAAAGGAGTGGGGAAAAAAGGTGCTTGTGGCATTAACGTTAAGTAATACAAGCCTATTTCACACCTGAAATGCTGAATTTGCAAGATAACTTTTCATTCGTTTTGAAATGAAAATGTGGCACTGATGGATGTTTCAGCACTGTTTCAATGAAGAGTTCGGCGTTGGACTAGGCACTTGTGACATGTACACGCAGTTACAAGCCTGCTAGAGAGCGGCAGGCGGACGAGCAATAACCACGATCGTAATACAGATGAAGCCTAAACTGGAATGTGAAACTAACTAGAGCTGGTTAGCTTTAGAAAAGCCTGAGTAGATCTAGCTTGCTTCATAGGATACCCTTCTGGTTAGATTGGCCATTGTGAGTGATTGACTCGTTACTTACCAGGGAATTGTCTCAGCTCACCTCTGTGAGAAGGCTTTTTTAAAATCCTTGTCAATGCAACAATGTCCTTCCAGTTGCACCTTTGCCCATGAAACTTAGTATCGTCTTTCCACTCTAAAAGGTGGAACATTTCTGAAGACAAATCCAGTTTTATCTCTGATAGGGTTGGCGAAATAGAGTGAAAAGACTGAGATAAGCAAATATATCTGGAGAGAAATATTGCACAAAGCAGTTGGTGATAGCAGTGAACCTTATCCACAGGGAAAGTATTATCTTTTCATATATGTACTCTATTGGCTGTGCTGATCGATTCTATTTTTTCCATCTGGATTAGTCATGTTGTGAATGACTAATATTACCGAACTGAGGAAATGGGCATTGTCTGGTTACTCTTTCAGTTTTTTGCCCTCATGAGTAAATCGTTGTTTTTATTTTCATGCACCTTTGCTCATAGCCGTGGGAAGTAGGGTGCCGAGGGTGCAGCACCACCTGATAAAAGGAAACATAGAAAAATTATTATAATAATACATTAATAAACGATTTACAAAAATTCCACAACATTAGTGAACTAGGCTTTCATTACTTTCATTTACTCTACTAAAGGAGGAAACGAGGTATAACATACTATAGGAGTCAACGACCAGTCATAATCACCTGAAGCAAACTGAAATCATGCCCAACGGGCCAATGAAGGCCGTGCACGTCCTCGGTTATCCCACCTTCCTGGCAAATCAGTACTGCTCTTAGGCGAGCCCAAACCCCCTGACAGCGCAGGGCCCAAAATGTATACCTCGTTCCCTCCTTCAGGGAACAGTAGTTATATTCATAACTCTACGTCCCCTTTTAGTTGGTCACTCGGTATAACATACTATGGGGACATACAATCCCGCCCCAAGCCGGCTCAGAGGGTACCAGATTAGGGGGCCCACGGCAACCCAAGCACACACAGATTCCACCAGCTCCAAAAAGGGGTTACAGAAGCCACCCTTTTCCCTAACTCTACCCGAGAAGCCTGAACTGCCAGAGACTGATTATGAACCAGAACCTGCTGCAACTTGGCTACGCGCAGACACACTGCCACTTCAGCCAAAGTCCCTAGACCCCACAGTTCCAAGAACAATACTTAACATGCTGAAATGTCAGAACTCGTACAAGGAATCGCAAGACAAAAACAACAGAACACCTGTTGTGTCTTGGTTAAGCACACACGCGCAATGCATAGCATCGAGTCTATGAACCACGGCAGCTCAAGGCTCAAACCCCAACTGGGTCAGATGGTTTAGACCCTTTCCTCTTTAAGGCCAAGCCTATCTCTGACTTTTTTTTTTTAAACCTGTCTCTCCTTTCTGGGGAGGTTCCCATTGCTTGGAAGGCATCCACAGTTCATCCTTTATTTAAAGGTGGAGATCAAGCTGATCCTTGATCTCCACCTTGTTATATGCCTATTTCTATGTTGCCCTGTTTATCAAAAGTGTTGGAAAAACTTGTCAATAATCAACTGACTGGCTTTCTTGTCTATAGTATTCTCTCTGGTATGCAATCTGGTTTCCGCTCAGGTTATGGATGTGTCATTCCAACCTTAAAGGTCCTCAATGACGATGTCACCATTGCCCTTGATTTTAAGCAATGTTGTGCTGCTATTTTTATTGAATTAGCCAAAGCTTTTGATACGGTAGACTATTCCATTATTGTGGGCCGGCTAAGGAGTATTGGTGTCTCTGAGGGGTCTCTGGTTTGGCCAGGTTTGCTAACTACCTCGCAAAGAGTACAGAGTATAAAGTCAGAACATCTGCTGTCTCAGCCACTGCCTGTCACCAAGGGAGTACCTCAAGGCTCAATCCTTGGCTTTCTTAGTGTCCAAAAAGCTTTTTCTACCCTTAACCTTGTTCTGAACACCTCCAAAACAAAGGTCATGTGGTTTGGTAAGAAGACTGCCCCTCTCCCCACAGGTGTGATTACTACCTCTGAGGGTTTAGAACTCGAGGTAGTCCCCTCATACAAGTACTTGGGAGTATGGCTAGACGGTACACTGTTCTTCTCTCAGCATATATTGAAGCTGGAGGCTAAAGTTAAATCTAGACTTGGTTTCCTCTATCGTAATCGCTCCTCTTTCACCCCAGCTGCCAAACTAACCCTGATTCAGATGACCATCCTACCCATGCTAGATTACGGAGACATCATTTATAGATTGGCAGGTAAGGGTGCTCTCGAGCAGCTAAACGTTCTTTACCATTCGGCCATCAGATTTGTTACCAATGCTCCTTATAGGACACATTACTGCACTCTATACTCCTCTGTAAACTGATCATCTCTGTAAACTAATTGCAAGACCCACAGGTTGATGCTTATTTATAAAACCCTCTTAGGCCTCACTCCCCCTATCTGAGATATCTACTGCAGCCCTCATCTTCCACATACAACACCCGTTCTGCCAGTCACATTCTGTAAAAGGTCCCCAAAGCACACACATCCCTGGGTCGCTCGTCTTTTCAGTACGCTGCAGCTAGCGACTGGAACGAGCTGCAACAAACACTCAAACTGGACAGTTTTATCTCAATCTCTTCATTCAAAGAGTCAATCATGGACACTCTTACTGACAGTTGTGGTTGCTTTGCGTGATGTATTGTTGTCTCTACCTTCTTGCCGTTGGTGCTGTTGTCTGTGCCCAATAATGTTTGTACCATGTTTTGTGCTGCTACCATGTTGTGTTGCTACCATGTTGTTGTCATGTTGTGTTGCTACCATGCTGTGTTGTCACGTGTTGCTCCCTTGCTATGTTGTTGTCTTAGGTCTCATTTTATTTTGTGTTGTGTTGTCTCTCTTGTGATGTGTGTTTTGTCCTATATTTATATTTTATAAAAACAATATTTAGAATCCCAGCCCCCGTCCCCGCAGGAGGCCTTTTGCCTTTTGGTAGGGCGTCATTGTAAATAAGAATTTGTTCTTAACGGACTTAATAAAGGTTAAATAAAATAAAAAATAAAAAAATATCTGGGCCATCACCGAGGGATGCGGTCTCCACTCCCTGAATATGCTGCAGGGGGTGGTGAGCTGTTGGTCAGGGTAGGGGTAGCCAGGTGGAAAGCATGGCCAGCCGTAGAAAAATGCTTATTGAAATGATCGATTATCGTAGATTTATCGGTGGGGACAGTGTTTCCTAGCCTCAGTGCAGTGGGCAGGACGTGCTCTTATTCTCCATGGACTTTACAGTGTCCCAAAACTTTTGGGAATTAGTGCTACAGGATGCACATTTCTGTTTGAAAAGCTAGCGTTAGCTTTCCTAACTGACTGAGTATATTGGTTCCTGACTTCCCTGAAAAGTTGCATATCGCGGGGGCAATTCGATGCTAATGTAGAATGCCACAAGATGTTTTTATGCTGGTCAAGGGCAGTCAAGTCTGGTGTGAACCAAGGGCTATATCTGTTCTTAGTTCTACATTTTTTGAATTTGGCATACTTACTTAAGATGGTGAGGAAAGCACTTTTAAAGAGCAACCAGTCATCCTCTACTGACGGGATTTGGTCAATATCCTTCCAGGATACCAGGGCCAGGTCGATTAGAAAGGCCTGCTCGCTGAAGTGTTTTAGTTAGCGTTTGACAGTGATGAGGGGTGGTCATTTGACTGCGGAACCATCACGCACACAGACAATGAGGCAGTGACCGCTGAGATCCTGGTTGAAGACAGTAGAGGTGTATTTAGAGGGCAAGTTGGTCAGGATGATATCTAAGAGGGAGCCAGCCCATGGTTACGGATTTAGGGCTGTACCTGGTAGGTTCCTTAATAATTTGTGTGAGATTGAGGGCATTTTGCTTAGATTGTAGGATGGCCGGGGTGTTAAGCATATCCCAGTTTAGGTCAGCTAATAGTATGAACTCTGAAGATAGGTGTGTGTGTGTCAAGGGTCTGCCAGCCCCACCTGGGATGCAGTGCGTGACTTCACTGCAAGCTAAATTGTGAAAACACCCGGGTTGGAGCTTGTCTGTGACTGGCTTTTAAGATTCCAGTGCTGGCTTGGGCAGAGGTAGGAGAGTGCTCAGAGGTTAGGACTGTCATGTTTGCTTTGATTTTAGTTTTATTAATAGGATTAGGTTTCTTGGCATCAAAGCGCCTGTTCAGGTCCAGTATGACTGACTACCTGACCTCTATCTCTGCTAGCTCTGCAGCAAGCCTTTCTTCACTAGTAGGCCTTATGGCTGAGGTCTACTTGCAAAACAAGTCACCTTAGCTAAACCCTGACTCTGCCTCCCTGGGATCTCACACACAGGCCTAAATTAGCACTTGTCTACTGTGATAAGAGACAGCAGAGACATGTAGTAGAGGACTGAAATCCCTCAAATTTACAATCACTTTCAGTGCTGTTAGAACACTAGTCACTTTAATAATGTTGACACATTTTGCATTACTCATCTCATATGTATATACTGCATTCTATTCTATTCTATTCTACTGTATCTTAGTCTATGCCGCTCTGACATTGCTCGTCCAAATATTCATATATTCTTAATTCCATTCCTTTCCTTTAGATTTGTGTGTATTGTTGTGATATTGTTAGATATTACTTGTTAGATATTACTGCACTGTTGGAGCTAGAAACACAAGCATTTCGCTACACCCAAAATAACATCTGCTAAACACGTGTATGTGACCAATACAATTTGATTTGATTTATAAAGGCTTATTGTGAACGGTGTTTTCTTACAGTAAGCTACATACCAAACCCCTAAAATGTAAGCACCACTCTCCACGCTGTTTTACTCATCTCTAATTAATACAAATAATGAAATATATCTAATACTATTGAATGCAAAAGTGCGTAATGATTATAGGCCAAACTATGTATAAACCAGTGAGATAGTTACCCTCTTTTTTTACCTGGTGTTTCTCTCCAGTGCTCCTGGACAATAGCAGCTGTTATCAGGCCACCTATCCTATGAATATACTGAAGTAATTTCCCTGCTGTTTGGCCAGATCTATATATTCAAGCCCTCACCTCATCATCGATTTGACCACCATCCTCTATTTGCTAGTTTACCCCCAGATGCTCAATAATGTATTTTTATTTTTTTAAACATCTAAATAAGAGCCAACCAACCTCTCTCCCTGGGCCTGTTACCTCAGCATTAAATTCAAAGCAATAATTGTATTCTGGAAATAAATTAATACGCTGCATCTTGACTGCTTGGAAATGCACTCTCAAGCTTTCTCCAAGAAATACGGCAAGAATATTAACTTTCACTTTGTGATGTCATCATTTTGTTTGAAAAGTAAAGCTCTCATGATTGAAACAGTGAATGGGAGGGTTGTTTATTCCCATTATTTGTTGTTTGAATGTCCTCTCTATCCTCCATGTTAATATACCTATATCCTTACCTGAGATTTCTAGAAATCTGCTTGCCATGCTGAAAACCCAAACTTCAGTAGCCTTAACTGTTGTGCCTCAAATTGCAGATGTAGCCCAAAGAATATAGAAAAATGCAAATCTTTAAACATGCCTGAGGAAACTCTATCACCCCTTTGATTCTCAAACCAGGAATCTGGTATATTTCACACGGAGCAATTACATTGGTTGACTAAATATCGATGTACAGTTGGCACATTAAAGAGGAAAAATAATTGAAGAACATAACTACAGGACATCCCAGAACAGTGAGTGTTAAGGCAGTGACGAATTGGATCCAAGACGGAGACCCTGCAAATTTCACAGCCTCACGATGGGAGGTTTGTGAAGTCAGGCAATCTCTGTCACTCTCCTCCTGGTTCAAAGTTAACTGTATCCCTGAATCTCTCCAAGACAAGGTGTTCTATGTTGTGCAGTATGCCCTTGGAAACGTGGGTGGGTGCAGTGGAGACAGGTATGTGGTCGTAGATTTGACTTGGTCCTCCTCCTAGTCACATAACAGGACTGTTTATCTGCAGCCTGGCCAAGCCCCAGGATCTATACCTCAACTTGTCAATGATGTGCTCGTTATAATTCACTACAGCTGGCAGGTAAATTGGTTCTCCCCTTTCAGCCCCCCCCCCCCCCCCCCCACACACACACACACACGTCTTACATTCCCTTACCTCAGCTTTCAAATGCTCTGATCAGCTGTTCCATGAGTATGTGGGGGGGTGACACATCCATCTTCACCTCCAACACCACTGGTAGATAGAACAGGGGCTGGGGTAGAAGTTTTGTTGGGGTGGAAGGAGTGTGTGGATGAGTGACATATGCTTGACGAAGAGATACTTACCAAAATTGACCGCGTGCTGCCGATAGCCTGTGAGCAACAAAGAGGAGCAAATTTCTTGACAAAATATTCCACTTTCGGTAAACACTCATGTAACAGTCTCATCATCGTCATTATGGAGACAACTACCACAACAAAAATAAGCTCCAATATTAATAAGAAATTAGTTTTGCTTGGATCTACTATGAGCATTTAAAATTCCGATTAGTTGCCTATTTATACAGCTAGTATTTTTAACGCTAGCAATTAGCTGACTCTAACGCTAGTGTTCAATTGAGTATTCAGGCCATGCCAGGATGAAGGTACATACAGTGCAGCTCCCCAGTTGATGGCAGTGGGTGTCTGTGCCTCTCTCATTGTAGTGTTAGTAAGTGACATGGTGATGCCATGGTGATGATCCATGCCATTCACTGTTAGTGTCTTGTGAAACGGTTGTGAGTCCCTCTGCCAAGTAGCAGAGGCAGCCAGGACACCACTGTGCCTTGCGTTAGAGGGGCGTTCACAGGCCAAGTGTCTCCACAAACACTACAAATACTAGGCTCAGAGAGGGGGTGTCCTCACACCTTTTGCCCTGCTCAGTACTCAGTATGTAACCACATTGTTGTGGGCATGACAATTCAATAAAAACATTTGTTTTGTTTGGCTCCCCTCTTAGAGGGGTTATGACTTTTTTTAGATCTATTTTTCAGTGAGTACAGCAGGGCGGTCTGCAGTCTTATTTAGAAGGGAGAGATTGCCAGTTGAGATGAACACATGGCTCTAGTCTAGCGGAGGTTGACAGCCTTCTGTGCTCCCTCCAAACACAGCCTGCCTGGGGATTCAACTTTAATAAACATATCTGAAAAGCACATTGTCGCTTGCCGGAGGGCTCAGGATGACTCTGTTTGCAAACAGCACCCTGCGCACCGCATCTCCCAAGGAACTGAAATTGTTTAATGATTCAATTAGGCAATGAGAAGCTGAGCGCTCATCCTGATAGGATGCGATAATTGATAAAGATTATAATCCACCGAAGCTGAAACGGTTTCAAAGCCATCCGTGGTGAGGTGTTTTTTCCGGCCAATCAAAGAGTGGCTGCAACCCAATCTGACACCTTCGGTGCACTACCCCATTTATACATATTAGTTAATAGTTATATCAAGCTGATTGTTTTAATATGGGTCACATTAAGTTTGAAGTACTAACTTTATTATGTCCAATCAACCCCCCATTACTCATACTTTAACCTTCAGATTTCTACCAAAGCTTCAGGCAGGCTTGGTTAGGTTTATCATGGGCATCTGTTTGAGAAAAAGGAAAGAGCAATAGAACAATATGTGTTGATAATGAACAAACATGTACACATGTTTACCTGTTTACCTGTGTTTACCTATGCGACACTGTCATATTTGTTGGCTCGTTTCTTTGTTGACTTGATTCCAGAAATCCCATAGTCTTTCGAGCTTTCCTTCTGTAGCCTCCAGGTCTGTGGTACTGTGGTGTCAGTAGGCAGTCATTCTGAACGGCCCTTGTCGCTTTGTGTGCCTGCTACAGGAAGGAGTTAAACCAACCTCAACACATGTAAACAGAGGAAGCCCAGTGAAAGGGTTTTCTTTTCACAAAACGTCTACTCTCACTTCCTGCCCATGGCATTAACACAGGGATTATGGGTAGAGGCTATCAGGTGACCCACAGGTCAGGAACACGGAAAAACACACAGTCACTAGAAATGCTTATCTGGGTCAACACTTCAACACAAATACAGATCAGATTCTTGGCAAACAGGATTGTCATCGTACCATATTGACATTTTGGACATTTTATGTATGTATTTATTCATCAAACATTCATCATGATAGATTGTCATTTTTTTAAAATAATTGTAGATTTTCTTGAAATTATCAATAAACACATGCACTATGTTTGGCGAATGATTTTGTAAAGACTATTAGGCCTACATGTTACATGACATCATACGTAGCTATAAATCATGTTTCTGTTGTAAATGTAACGCTTGTAACACGGATGAATGTCAAATGAAAAAGCAATTGAAAGGCCCTCCTTGAGGGCATAGATGTATGTGGCTGTCCCTTGTGAAGGATCACTGCTGTATCTTCCCAGTGCTTTACCCCTTAATAGGGCTGGGTTTGTCGTTGGCCCTCTCCTCCACATATTCGCCAAGCCTAAAACAAAGCTCTGTCTATATCACCATTTCCACGGTCCAACACTAAACCCGATGGGTGGCGGAAGATAAAGAAGGGGTTTCTGTTCAACTAGGAGCCTTTGAAATCTCTTCGGTCTATAGGGCTGCAACTTTCTAACTGGCCCCAACTTAGCCTTTTGATCTGAATTTTTTTTACTGATATGCCATCCACTTAATCCTCTCAGCTCTGCTAGTCCCTGGAGACGGTGCAAAGACTCTTATACTAAAGCAGGCCTATACCCAGTGGAGGAGAAAGCGAGAGAGGGGGAAGAGACTGTCTAGCCCTGTTATATCACCCCCCCATCTCTCATAATTGCACAAAAGTAACCCTAATGTATTTTTCTGTCACAACAACCACACAGGATCCAAATCGCCACTCTGCAGAAATAAGGTATCATTCAATAGAGCCACTTGTAAATATGCTTGGGCAAATTGCGTCTCTGTCCTCCCCTTCTTCCAGCTCTTCATTGTAGTGTTTTATTTACATGTGGTTGGATAAGTATCCAAGTCCCCCCTCTCCACTACCCTAAAAGAGCAGACATAGAAGATGAAGGCTCAGAGTTGTGACAGCAGGTGAATGTCAAAACAAAATAACAGTCTGCACAGGAACCTAAAGACGGCCTCTTTCCAGCACTCAGACAAAATATGGGCTCAGGATGTCTGGAATGTCTACTGTCTTCTAGTTGTACCCCTATACTCTTCAAATGCATCACGTTGTAAGCATATTCATTTATTGCCTTTTTGTTTATCAGCTTATTCACAAGGTTGTTCTTAAGTGTGTCTGCATTGACAGTGGTATCAAACAGTGGTCCAGTAAAATGGTCTAGTGAAACCCTCCCTTTATGTTCTGCTCTTTGTCTTCCTCCCAGGGCCAGACAGGGCTTCCTGCTGCATCACTGACTGTGAAGACGCTCCTCACAGCTTTTCATCTTAACTATCTCCACTGCCTGTCGGGCTGACGCTCTCTGTAGTGGCCCGCCTATTCCCCCCAAAAAAAGAGTTATGAAGGGCAGGCGTGACGTAAATATAGTATCCCTTGGCACTCTGTGACATTGGAGGGAGAGGGGAGAGGGTGAGGCTTCCCTCCCCTGCCTGCTTTAGGAGAACAGACAGCTCCCTATTGGCAGGCAGGGAGAGAATGGTCTGTTTTCACGCCTTGTTCAACCCAGTTGTAGGCTTTTGCCGTGACATACTTAGGCCAGAAGATGCTCTCTATGCCGTCCTCCTCTTGACGTCCTGCACAACGCATCACAGGGAGCAATTGGACATAGAGTCTGGGGTTGTCGGGGGTAACCAGGCAGCTGAGAGACAGACTCCTCTGAAAGACAGTACACTTTGTATGCAGCACTGCACACATACGCACAATGGCAGAGCCGTTATAGTATTTTATCCCCATTTCAAAGTGGCTCACCTTTTAAGGTGACAAATCACCTTTCTAATGAGTCTACAAGGTGTGTCTAGCTCATAAAGAGGGCACAGATAATGCTGTTTCATTGGGTCTCATCATGTTGTCTCTACTCCAGACTGTAATGTAATGTAGTTTAGTCTGTCAGTGAAGTGGGGATTAGCAGTGTTTTAATGAGGGATTTATGTTTATGCTGCTCTGCTCTGTGCTCCTGCCTGGCAGGCCGACCTGTTCCGTTCCTCTATAGACGTACATATGGCTGCTTGGTCTTTACCCTGACGGATGGACAAACACATCATAGGCCTCTAATACCCAACGCCAGAGCATTAATAAATATCATCATTAACATTATTAACATGGCCCCAGAGCACTAGAGCTGTGTGTGAAGTTAACTAGTCACCACGGCAATGACAGAGTGTGGAGCAGGGGAACTATGGAGCGTCTGAAGACGGTAATCAGGTTAACACAGCCTGGTGATATAAATAATCGAATTAAACACTGCAACGCAACACTGTGATCACCTCTCCGTTCCTCCACCAGAGAGAGAGAGTGAGAGTGGAGGGGGAGGGGGGGGGGGGGGGGGAGCAGCCGTTTACACACTCTGAGCCTGTTTGTTTGTTCACACCCTCCCTCCTCTCCCTCACAGCCAGGGCTCAGCCCAGGGAAAGTTTAATTTAGCCTGTCAGCATACTGTATATTATATCCAGGGCCTGTATTCACTCCCAAACATGACTGCCAATGGATGATATGGATAAGCTGTACTGTACATATAAATGCTGTGTGATGTACAAATATGATTGATCATATATGTTTTTAATATTCATGACTAGCACCATCTGAACAATTTAAATGTCAGGGCTAGGGTTCATGATTTACAGGTTTGACACTAATGGGTTTCTATATCAGATGTCACATTTCAGTTTTGTATACTGTAGGTCTACGTACTATGCTATACGTACTATAAGAGTGGGGCTGAGAGCAAAGAAAAGTGATGGATGGAGAACAGGATTCTCTTGGAGCTCAAGGAGGATCGAGCTCAGAAGAAATAGGTAGTAATGAATCATAATCGAATTGTTATAGTTTGTGAATAAAATGTTTGCGCAGTTATTTATTCATTTATTGTCTTGTGTTCAAAAGTAAGAGCTATGGATTGGAACAATTAATTGGGTTTATTTCAAGGTCTTTGATTTGAAATTTTAGTGTCAAAAGAGAAGGTAGATGGTGAGAAACACATAGAGAGGGAGAGAGAGAGTGTGTGTCAAGAAACAATGGAGGGAAAGTGAGAAGGATATATTGTGGTAACTAGTCCCCCACTGTCTCATGGGTTAAGTGCAGCCGGTGTGAGGGAGGCAGAGCAAGGCTGGCAGCCCTCAGCTGTCATATGCTGGATAATTACCCAGAGTTGAGGTGGACCACACCTTAGATAAACCCTCTAATGCCCCATTCTAATGCTCCAGTCCTCCACAAACAGTTTCCCTGCAGCAAGCTCCAACCTGTCCGTCATGTGTTTGTGACCTGCTTCTCCCATTGGGTGTTGTGCTATGGCTAGTTTACTCTTGGCCAAGCAAACAAATCAGAATGTGTTGATCTTGCTGAGATAGGAGGGGCTGAGATCACTTCAGAAGGTAAAAGTCCTCCCTAAGTTCTTCTCCAACGACAGCCCTAAGCAGAGTGAAAGCACTGTCGTCATTAAAAAGGAAATTGATTAGTCTTGGGTTTACACAACATCCTTTCTTTTGTGGCTCCAATGTGTAACTAATGCTATCAGGATACACTACAGCCTGGTGAGGATCCATTGGAGGCCAGTGTACTCTTCTCCCTGAATATGCAGATGTGCTGTATGGTTGTAAAGGAATTGTTCAATTGATGTTAGGCCAGCATTGTGAGTTTTGGATTGTGGTACGGCACCAGGCCCACCCTCCAGCAAAGTGTCCATGTTCAGCACCACGTGCACCATGTTCAACACACAATGTCGTGTTTTGACTGACTAAAAGAGGCACATTCCACACAGGACCATCTTAAAGAGAGGGGAGGGGATCAGGTGTAAATCCATGTGAATTAGTCAAGGGTGCATGACAGTGGAAGCATTTTTTAAACAGTTCACCAGAACATATCATTTGACAATGTCCAACACAAGCAAAGAGGCAAAATCATTTCAGAACAAGAAAATGTCCCCAAAGAAATATATGTTGTATAAAAACTTGACCATACATTTTTAGAAACAATCTGTTCATCTTGGTCGATTCTACTCTTCTGTCCAGGATATATATTTGTACCCTCTTAGTTTTTCTGATCCATAGTGTGTTAGGCGTTCAGCTTTGTTTTGAACAAGAACTACCTTCCCCTTTACAAATTCTCACCAGAAACATCCAGGCTCCCAAAACCACATCTATCGATGTGCCAGACAATAAAATCAACATAAAACGACAAAGGAATTTGTATTTACTTTGGTAGTACAGGTAATGTTCAATGAAAGCACAGTTCTCAGGAGATGAGACCGTAGCTACAGCCCAGCCCAGCCAGACAGGAACAAGCATGGTCAACTGCAGGCCACACAATAACTGCAATGACAGATGGGGCTTAAGCTCCGATGCTAGCTTCTCTTGTATACTGCAGACCTGTTTGTTTGGAGGGTTCACCAGAAGAACATGAAAAGGAAGTGCTGTGCCCTGCTCTGTCTGTAATTTGGTCCGGGAAAACAAGCAACACTCGATTCCTGATTTAATATGTTTTGTCTTGTTAATCATCACTAATCCAAACAGAGGTTCCAGACAGGGCCCACCCAGGTGAGAAAGGTGAAAGTTATAAAGGCAGAAAGATGCAGCTGTTTGCCTTCGTCACATGACACAGTTGACACAAAAGATATGTACACCTGATGTTATGGGAACCTCTGCCACCGAGGGCCCGAGGCCCCGTCGACAAACAGGCCTGTTGTTTTGGTTTGTGTTTCAATGAGAGGTATTGAAAACTCAGTGTAAAGAGAGGGAAGCCTTGCTCACTTTATTATGGATTACTAGGATATTTTGGTTTACTACATTCTTGAAGTTTTATGTATAACACGAGGACACCAAATTTGACTCTGCTTATGTGCAGAAACTTGTACATTAATCCAAAGTGTATTTGACATTTCCCCTTCCTGTTCCAGAGTGAATGTGATGCACATTAAGCCCAGATGTCAGACTGCAGTAATCCCGGCTACTTCCACATGATTAGTAACCACCACTCCTAATTGTAAAAAAAAAAAACATTTCGATGACCTTTTCCCATGATCCTTTATTTTCACACCACACACCAACTCTCCCCTCAGCCTCGCGGGGTGTGTGTGTCTCTCAGTAAAGAACAAGCCAATTACAGACCTCATATAAAGAAATACTATACAGTATCCCTGCATATTTAATAGTAAAAGGGGAGAGGAACTCATGTACTCCAGCTCTCAATATTATTTGTCTATTTTAAAGTTTCTGTTGTTTTGGTAGAGCTCTCTGTGTTTGACTGATTGCGTAGCTCTCGCTGTACACCAGCCAGGCAATTTAAGTGACATGATTACTGAAACAGCCCTGGTGGGGGGAGGCAGGCCGATAAACATCTGCCTGCTTGATGGCTCTGCTCACTACCTGTTCCTTCTGAACCTCTGTAGGTTAAGGGAGGAAGGGGAGGAGGGGAACACTGTGTTTGTTTGGAACATGCAGCCAGGATACCATAGAGCCACCATGCTTGAGATTCAAAGGTAGGCAGATCAAAGGGATGACATTTGCTGGGTAATGGGGAAAACGATATGGCAGGCTGCGTGTGCTGTACATGGTCTGACTTGCTGTAGCAGCACAGAAGCACCTGAAGAAACAACACAATGGCACGATAACATCTCTTGTGGCAGGGGATGGAAGCCTGTGTGTGTGTGTGTGTGTGTGTGTGTGTTTGTGTTTGTGTACGCGTTAGCGCACACCACTCTGTCTTATTCTTGTGCCTCGGCCAGTGATGCCTATCAAGGTTTTGGGCTGCTGTGAGAAGTCTCTTCTTTTCTGTTGCTGTTTTTGACTGTGGTATGATTTATCATGCTGCGTTGCTGACTAACTGGTCCAGTATTATTGGATGAAATCAAGATGGACTACACCACCTCTACCTATTGGTGACCCTCAGGCAAAAGCACAGCTTTATTTTGGTGTCTTTCTCTCTTACTCTCTATCTCACCGTTTCCATTTCCCTCCTCTATTTTTCTCCCCCCCCCCCCCCCTCTCTCTGGTCCTCCCCTTTCTCTCCCTCTCCCTTTCCTTCTTCCTATGGCAGTGGTGGATTAGCACTGATATGCTCCGATTGCCTCCACCTGTCAACGGAGCTAACCTCCGGGTTCTGCCCTGTGCAATCAGCCATGCTGGTAAGACGCAGGGCTCTGCCACTGACAGGCAAACAGTCCCACCCAGCCACAGCACCAGCCAACAACACACCTGTCTCCCCTTCCCCTGGCCCCTTTCTCGCCCACTCAGCAGACTCAGGCCGGACCGCATTCATGCACACCCCTGCTCCGGACAGCATATCCACTAATGGAATTAAATAAATCTCGAGCTGGCCGATAGGCAGAAAAACCGTTTGCAAATCGCCTGTGTTAAATTGAGAAGCTAAATTTGAACAGCCATGTCGCGAAGATTAATTTCAGCTCAGCTCTTGGTCTGGCCATGACTGGCCAGGCTTAGTGTGGCTGAGATGTATATGAGCATTATAACCGTTCTGCTATGCACCCGCAACATCTCTGGGTTTGCAAAGCTCGCATTGTTTATTTTTGGCCACACATACTACACGTATATTGTATTTTAGCCCATTTGCACTAACACTGCCTTATAACTACTGCAATCTGAAATGTGGTATGCGTTCGTAACAAGAAAAATATTACAAAAACATACCAACAATTAACATCATTCTGTGGATTTTGATATCAGAGAGCAGGTTGTTTTAACCTTCTCTGTATACATTCTGCCTTGGATGAACACTTTCTCTCAGCTTGACCCTGGTACAGTAAGCCCCTTCCTGAGTTTTTACTGGGAACATGTATCTCCAATTAAAGCCCCATATCAGTGGAGGGCTTGGGAGTGGAGCAGAGGGGAGGAGGAAGAGGAGGGGAGATTGGCATCTCAATGTGTGGTCCTGTCCTGTGTGACTCCCTCCTCCCAAAGCAGCTGCTGTGCAGGGGAGCTACACCTCTGCATGCCTCAGTGCCTCTCCCCCCTGTGTGCCCCTAGGATCCTGCAGAAGCCCGTCAACAGGAAGTGTCTTTCTTCCCACCTATATCTCCTCCATCATACCTGGCCAGGCTGGTCTGCTGTCACGCTGTCATCACACTCAGCAAACCAATGTCAATACGTGCAGCATTCTCTCCCTCCTCCCTTGTTTGTCCTGTTCTGTTTTTCTACAGTGGCTTTATGCCTACCAGTCTTTAGTATAAAATGATGGCTCCAATCACCTGCTCAGTTAGTATTAGAGCAAAACTTTAATTAACAGACTGTGATAGGTTGTTAATCACTCATTTCTCGTGAGGGATTATAAAAGTAATACCAAGCTTCCATACATCCACACCCTGATGTGGGAGGCTGTTTTTGGATTTGTTTCCGGGCAGTAGTGTTTTGTTTGGGTGTTTTCTCTGGACTGAGGTGTCTCTCAGTCTGAATGCTGAGGCAGTCCCCTAGATGCAGGAACTCCTCTCTCCTGTTTTGTTGTCCTGGTGGGAGGAGAAGTTAGCTTCTTAGTGTGGTGTGAAAGTGGAGGGGGGCTGGAGACAGTGGAGGGGGGGCTGGAGGCAGTGGAGGCTGGGTACAGTACATCTCAGTCAGGGCCTGATAAGTAAGGAGAGCGCCGGATGAAATTGTACGTCCTGGGATTCTGCAGCGCCTGAGCAGCGGCGTGGAGATGATTCGCTGCTTGTCTGGGACTCGATCAGCGTAATGAGTTTTGGACTGCCCACCTAAGCCACTCGAGTGCCAGGGACAGTTTTTACTGTTTAATCTAAAGCAACTCCCTGTACTTACTGCTACAACGTTCTCATTAACATATCGCTAAGCCTCCCCTGAAAGCCCTGAGAGCAGCAGAAAGATATCTGACCTCTGGATGGGGCATAAAAAATTGCATTGCCCCTCATAACATGAGGATTAATCCCACATATGATTACACATTAAATTACCTGGGATGTATGCATTTGTGCTGTGCTTTGGTGTCAGCACGTCAAGCTTTTTCACAAAGTTGGTAGCAACTACTTCCTTGCAAAAGAAAAAAATCCTTGTAACCAATTGGTTTCTTGACTGATATAGACTGACATTCTGCCTGGCTTACCCTTTTCTTTACAAAAAGGAAAGATTAAGACAATCCGTTGCAAGCCACCTCGACTTTGCAAGGTGCTTAAGGACTAAGAGCAAGGGGGATTTCTCCGGTGGTTTCTGAGAAGATGCTGAGGAATCTAGGGGCATTACTTTTGCCCACCTGGAAGTTAACAGTAGACCACATCAACTCTGCCCTCTGTTTATCAGCTTAGTGCCCTTCCACTCTTCAGCGCTGATAAACAGCACCTCTTGAGTTTCCATTTGTGGCCTTCTCCGTCCTCCTGGCTACAAACAGCTCTTACAGACCGGCTGGAAACTCGCACACACACACACACACACACACACACACACACACACAGTGGCCCCCACTTCCTCACACACACTCACACAGTCTACACTCACACTCATCAGTCAACTGTCCCACTTCTCAAAGCCCAAAACTCCACAACATGTCTTAATACAGGTATGCAGGATCTAATCCCAAGATCGCAGAAATCCTCATTCTTATCTGCTGTGCTCTCAGCATGTAAACCCAGCTCTCCTAGGTCTTTTACCTTCAAATGATCAACTCCTCACTTTCCCCTCACCACTCTCTTACCTGCTAAGCTGTTTTTCTGCAAACTTTTAGCTTCATACAGAAAAATAAGCATTTGGTAGATGGGGATATACTGTATCTGGCAGGGAATGTGGATTTAAGACTTACATAAGGCTACCTTTAAACATTAAGAGCCGATAATCACCATTTCATCTGACAGGACTTGTGTTTTTAGCCTAGCTCTCCCTTTCAGATTCCCTGTCTTGACTGTCACAGGGTGGTGTGAGGTAGAGCCATAGATTGCCCTGGGCGGCTGACGTTAATAGGTGCTCGCTTTGTTGAACCCCTGTGATTTATGCACCTCTGTCTAAAGGCCGGCCGAGTCGGCCTGCTGCTCCTTCAGCCTCTGCTGAACAAAGTGACAGCTGGGAGACTTCACCACCCTTTCAATACTGGCCATGTGCTTTCACCTCTGAGTCCAAATCACCAATTAAATTAACTGCCTCCAGATCGCGAACAACAACAAAGCTAAGTTTTTCAAGATTTTAAGAGTTTATTCCAGAGACTTTTGATAAACACACTGTTCATATTTATCATAAACTGGTCCACCAATCAGAGGAGTGATCTCGGGGCCGTGGGAGATGATCTAACGGGAGCAGACCGGGCCGGATGGATGTTTTCAATGAGAATGGCAGAATTTATGTAGGGCAACATTGAAGCCAAACAGCGTTTCTACAAGGAAAGGGAGAAGAAACAGACGGCTCCCTCCAATCTGTCCAAATGCCCCAGTGTACCCGTTGCCCCATGCCAGTCACCCATTTACACCAGGCAGGGCCCGCACTCAATCACCCGTTTATCTCACTCCGTTCCCCCCGGCCAGGCAGATGGCAGTGCCACCCCTGCCAGAGGAGCGTGCCAACCCCCACACTAAGCAGGAATGCTAAACGAGTCAGCTGTATGCACATAGCATTAGCATATTGTTGACCTGTTTGGAAACTTTCATGATAGCCCCATGCGCTGGAGCCATGTCTCTCACAGTGGAGAGGTGTTTATGGGACCAGTTGGCTATGGGGGACACCAACAAAGGCCCCCGTAAATAAATATTGTTTTATTTAAAAGCCACTAAAACGTCCTTTGTTTTAATAGGCCAAGTGTCCACTATGCCCAGAGTCACCCAATACAACTTGTTCTCCAGTAACCAGGTACTGTTGCACTCTAATATTAAAAGCCAGGAAAGTGTGTGGCATCTCCAAGGAGCCATATTCAGGGGTTCCCAAACTTTTTTGGCCCCCGACTCCATCTTGATATCTGAAAATTCTCATGACCACAACTGTTTTATTTGGGGCTATGGCAGTCAATGGAGTCAAAATCTAACAGTTTTTCTGATTGTCTTCTCAACTCACTATCACATACTTTTAATACGGGCTATGACAGTCAATTGCAAATTATTCTGACATAATGTCTCTTATCTCACCACCACTAATGAGACGGGTGTGGCTTGATGCATCTCACATCAGAGCTTCTCAAAGTCTGGGGGCGTGGTCGACACCTCATCTCCGCTGTCACATTAACCTGGATCGATATTTGGTTTTAATCCAGACGAGATCACGACATTCACACAGGTATGAGCTGGCGAAGGGTACCATTAGTTTTATGGTGCTTTCAAGACAACTGGGAACTCTGAAAAATACGAGGTCAAATCATGACGTCAATGATCTTCAGGTTGGAAAGTCAGAGCTCTAGAAAGAGGCCTGAGTTTCCGAGTTGGATGACCGTTCAAAACTATTTTTCTGATTTCCCAGTTGTTTTGAACGTCGCATTAATGCTCAGAAGGAGACGGCAAGGTATTCCTTTTGCGTCAGAAACCAGAACGCCTTTCCCAATGATTTAAGGGCACTCTCTGGTTAGATTTAACATTTTAGATTTTAATCATTTTTATTTTGATTTTTAAGGTTATCCACATTACAATGATTTTGAGATACAAAGATGACATTATAATTTATATATATTTGAATATATATATATATATATATATATATATATATATATATATATATATATATATATATATATATATATACATGTATTTTTTTTTAATTGTAGTCCTCCACAAATCTGGTTCATCCTTGGGAGCAATTTCCAAACGCCTGAAGGTACCACGTTCATCTGTACAAACGATAGTCGCAAGTATAAACACCATGGAACCACGCAGCCATCATACCACTCAGGAAGGAGATGCATTCTATCTTCAAGAGATGAACGTACTTTGGTGCGAAAAGTGCAAATCAATCCCAGAACAACAGCAAAGGACCATGTGAAGATGCTGCAGGAAACAGGTCCAAAAGTATCTATATCCACAGTAAAACGAGTCCTATATTGACATAACCTGAAAGGCCGCTCAGCAAGGAAGAAGCCACTGCTCTAAAAGCGCCATAACAAAAGTCAGACTACGGTTTGCAACTGCACATGGGGACAAAGATCGTACTTTTTGGAGAAATGTCCTCTGGTTTGATGAAAAAGAAATAGAACTGTTGGGCCATAATGTAGCAACACAAAACATGGTACAAACATTATTGGACACAGACGACAGCACAAACAGCAAGAAGGTAGAGACAACAATACATCACGCAAAGCATCCATATCTGTCAGTAAGAGTGTCCATGATTGAGTCTTTGAATGAAGAGATTGAGATATAACTGTCCAGTTTGAGTGTTGCAGCTCGTCCCAGTCGCTAGCTGCAGCAACTGAAAAGAGTAGCGATCCAGGGATGTGTGTGCTTTGGGGACCTTTAACAGAATGTCACTGGCAGAATGGATGTTGTATGTGGAGGATGCGGGCTGCAGTACAGTAGATATCTCAGATAGGGGGTAGTGAGGCCTAAGAGGGTTTTATAAATAAGTATCAACCAGTGGGTCTTGCGAAGGGTATAGAGGGATGACCAGTTTACACCGGAGTATAGAGTGCAGTGATGTGTCCTGTAAGGAACATTGGTGGCAAATCTGATGGCCGAATGGTAAAGTTGTGTATTTTAGATTCTTTCTAAGTAGCCACCCTTTGCCTCTATGATAGCTTTGCACACTCTTGGCATTCTCTCAATCAGCTTCACCTGGAATCCTTATCCAACAGTCTAGAAGGAGTTCCCTCATATGCTGAACACTTGTTGGCTGCATTTCCATCACTCTACGGTCCAACTCATCCCAAACCATCTCAATTGGGTTGAGGTCGGGTGATTGTGGAGACCAGGTCATCTGATGCAGCACTCCATCACTCTCCTTCTTAGTCAAATAGCCCTTACATAGCCTGGAGGTGTGCGGGGTCATTGTCTTGTTGAAAAACAAATGATAGTCCCACTAAACGCAAACCAGATGGGATGGCGGATCGCTGCAGAATGCTGTGGTAGCCATCCTGGTTAAGTATGCCTTGAATTCTAAATAAATTACAGACAGTGTCACCAGCAAAGCACCCCCACACCATCACACCTCCTCATCCATGCTTCACGGTGGGAACCACACATGCGGAGATCATCCGTTCAACTAGTCTGCGTCTCACAAATGCATGGCTATTGGAACCAAAAATCTCAAAATTGGACTCATCAGACCTAAAGGACCGATTTCCACCAGTCTCTCCTTCTTATTGGTGTCATTTAGTAGTGGTTTCTTCGCAGCAATTTGACCATGAAGGCCTGATTCACATAGTCTCCTCTGAACAGTTGATTTTGAGATGTGTCTGTTACTTGGGCTGTAATTTCTGAGGCTGATAACTCTAATGAACTTATCCTCTTCAGCCGAGGTAACTCTGGGTATTCCTTTTCTGTGGCGGTCCTCATGAGAGTCAGTTTCATCATAGCGCTTGATGGTTTTGGCAACTGCACTTGAAAATACTTTCAAAGTTCTTGAAATGTTCCAGATTGAATGACCTTCAGGTCTCAAAGTATTGATGGACTGTCATTCATCTTTGCTTATTTGAGCTGGTCTTGCCATAATATGGACTTGGGCTTTTACCAGAAAGGGCTACCTTCTGTATACCAACACTACCTAGTCACAACACAACTGATTGTCTCAAACGCATTAAGAAGGAAAGAAATTCCACAAATTAACTTTTAACAAGGCACACCTGTTAATTGAAATGCATTCTAGGTGACTACCTCATGAAGCTGGTTGAGAGAATGCCAAGAGTGTGCGAAGCTGTCATCAAGGCTTAGGGTGGCTACTATGAAAATATATTATGATTTGTTTAACACTTTTTTTGGTTACTACATGATTCCAAATGTGTTATTTCATAGTTTTGATGTCTTCACTATTTTTCTGGGGTGGCATGTAGCCTAGTGGTTAGAGCACTGGATTAGTAACGGCAAGGTTGCAAGATCAAATCCCTGAACTGACAAGGTAAAAAATATGTCGTTCTGCCCCTGAACAAGGCAGTTAACGTTAACCCACTGTTCCTAGCCTGTCATTGAACATAAGAATTTGTTCTTAACTGACTTGCCTAGTTAAATAGTGAAAATAAAGAAAAGCCCTGGAATGTGTTCAAACTGGTACTGTGTATAATATATTTTTTTCCAGGATTTTGGAAGTTCTCCCGTGACCCCATTTTCAAATCAGGTGACCCCATGTGGTGGTCACGACCCCTAGTTTGGGAACCGCTGCATTATGTAGTTTAATTTTAGTGTCGGCTGTAAAATCAAATGATGCAGGAGAAAACATTAAGGCCAATTTCATATTTAGGAAGATATCTTCAACTGAAAGAAGATGTATTGTAACCATGAGCTGAATGGCGTTAATATGATTTAAATGGCTAATCAATAGCCTACATGAAATCTGATTATAAACATCAGACTTGCATTCAAGTCACAGAAGCACGAAGCAGCTATTTGTCTCTTGCACAACATGTTCCTTAATGTTGTAGGTTTTCATTATCTGGCTCTGGAAGGATTTCCCATTCTTTAAAATGTTGTGGGCGAAGTATGTTTGGTTTGGATTATCAATGTGGTTTGAGTCAAGTGGATGACCCTGGTCATGCCCTGGTCTAACCCATGTGGCCTTTGCCTTCCTTTAACTTTCTGCAGTCTGACCGTTCAACACAGAAATGGCTTTGACTCCTAAAATTGATGTAATTATACACAGATCATAATACTGCACAATTACCTGCATTTCTCTTTCTCTTAATGGGGGCAGTGTATTTAGTCTCCACCAGAAGAACACTACTCCCCCTGACTTCCCCAGCTCACACTAGACATGCAGTTTGTTGTGAACAGTAGACAAAGCATATCCTAGTGCTACTGCAAGTTTGACCAAAGCAGTTGACAGTTCGCTTGACCAAGGGCTCACATAGTTGGACTGGTGTTCAATAAAAAGGCCACATTGTTCTCATGTTTGGATGGAGTTCTTAGTTGGAATTAAGGCCTTTTCCACCAGGATCACTGTAATCCCGAAATATTACATTTATTCTAACTCTTTTCTTCCTAGATTGATATTTACATCATAACTTTCATGAACAACTTCATATTTTTGAATGCTCACATTTTGAGGCCGACCTCTCACTCTGTGACAATCCATCAACAAACAGCAGGCATAGGGCTGGGTTAGAAAACTGCTACTCCCACCTCAGGGAGTCAGGGGAGATAGCTGAGCGCAACAGTAGAAGAGGTAATTACACCTATCTGTCCACAGCCTTTGTCTCAGGGCAACTGAGCCTCACAGTGGAGAAGATAGAGGCTGCTTGGTCTAGGAGTGGACCTGTCTCTCCGGGGCTAAACAGGCTTTCTCCACCTGCCAGCTGTTGCCCACAGCTTTAAACTGTGGGACGGAGAACAAGCCTGAAGTGTATCGAAGAGATCGGAAGGAACGCAAGACAATAGACAGGTTGACAAAAAAAAGTAGGCCTGCGAGTACCTCTTTCCCACCCTTTCTCTCAATAACATGGTTGTGGAAAATAACACTGTATCTGAAGGTTATTTAACAAAGCTTTACTTATCATGACATTATAACATGTCCCCTTGTTTGCTATGAGACAGATGTGTTCATCAAATGCATTAATTTATAGTGTATGTATTTCTATTCCCATCCTTTTTGAACCAAGGTAAAGGGGTTAGACAATGGATTTTTGAAGATGTGAAGTTTACTCTGAATTCTCTGTCCATGACATTACAGCTTAGACTCCATTATTTTTCTCTGTTTTTTTTTAAACAATGAAAGCCCTTTTCAATGTCAGTCTCAAATCGATATGCAAGCACAGTGCAGACCAGAGCACTGCAGTCTGAAACCTTGGTCTCACAATAGCCTGAATAGTTTCATCTCTACAGACCTTGGCCTTGTAATGTACAACATAAATAATAAAATTGCCAGTTTCATAGAATCAGATTGGTTAATTGATTAGAGACCAATCAATGATAAGTTGGCATGTATTTTCACATGCTTTAACCCTTTACACTGGTGGGAATTGTCCTAACTGGGTGGGCTAAATTGAAATGTTTCTTACAGAAGAAATATGAAAAGCATATTCATAACTATGGTAGCAATTGAAAGGGAACAGTTTGGAGGACACGGGAAAATGGTTAGACCAAAGTTGAGGACACAACAGTTCACCTGACACAAGACTGAATCTAAGTATGTGATTTTTACATTTACTGTACTTTTCGTCACATTTTTTTTATAACGAAATCTGAAAAAGTAACATAAGACTATTCCTGGAAAATGTGGGGTAGGTGCAACATAAGACAAATAAAGGGGTTGAATTAACTGGTGGCCAAACACCATTGCAAAGTATGCACAGTTCCTAAGTCATTTCAATGACTCAAAGAAGAGTCTTCAACTATAAGGTACTTTTTTTAAAACTCTCCTAGATGTGCTGTTGAGAAACTAGAGCAAGCACACTTATGGTTGTTTTGTTTGGAATACAACCCTGCATTCCCGCCATCACACAATTACTGTTGTTTATACAATCCAAAAACGGTCCATGATAAGTCGCAATCTGGGTCAGGTGGGCATGATTTGAAAGCTTGTTCTATTGCCAACATGACGACCTAAGTTATAAAATACGATCTTACAGTCTTATGCTTTCACAAGGCAATTCAGAAGCCAATCATAATTTTGGTACGCATAGAAAGGAGTCATAAGTGCATTCAGGGGCGTGTGTGGTGGAAAATGTTCTTCACAATAGACAAACAGGCTCATTCTGTTCAGACATGTCATCTTGTAACTGTACATAAAACATAGTGATCATACATTTTGACACGGTATTTGACATGATTTTTATGATTTTTGTATATGACATGAGTTTTATGATTTGGAGATGGTGAAGTGCGCATTTGGACTCACGGGTGTTTGGCTTGCTTGTATGACATCGAAGTGGTAACGTCTCCTCTTTCAAAAATACATCATCATCTTAACTTAACATTTCCCTCACTCAGACAACAATACATTTGCAAAAGTTGCCCAATTAGCAGGAAGTCTGGGGGCAACTTCTTGTCGAGCGCAGTGCTCAAGTTCAGAATGGCTGTCAGTCAAAACCCATACAATGCTGTGAAGCGCAGAGCCAGAGCTCTGACGTCATGTATAGCATGTTAGTGTACAGCCAATACGTTCCAATTTATGAGTTTATTACTGCCCATATCTCCCATTTTCCACCCGTATGAGTGTAAAGGGTTAACATAGGCACATGGAGAAGCTGCTTTGTAAAGAGGAAATGGCAGAATCTTTTATAACCCACATGGCTCAGCGTACTCATTTGCACCCTCTGTGTGTGGTTAGCAGTGCCGTGAGTAATCCTGGTAACTAGTAAATATTTTGGGCAGCTTTGCAGTTTGTCATGCCATTGGGAGTAGATGGATGATGGATAAACAGCGTGTGTGTGTGTGTGTGTGTGTGTGTGTGTGTGTGTGTGTGTGTGTGTGTGTGTGCGAGCCCAATAATCCCCAACCTCCTACAGGTGAGGTCTAACTGGGATCCTCTCAGCTTGGTCTGCCTTGGCATGGAGAGAGGCATTCTGGGAACTGTTAGTTAATGTTTAACTCTCCTAAACAAATATGAATGTACATACAGTACATGAAGTATGTTATGAGGAAAATCTATCTTTCCCAATCTTGTCTGTAACTAATATTTAGGATTAATGTGTTCTAGCTCTATGGACAATGAAACAATTAGGAATTGTCCATTGTTGCCAAATGGTGTTTGGCTCTCTAGTGTTACTTTTTGCCACAAGTTGATGTTAAAATCCTTGTACATTTATTTTGTATTAATTGTACATATGCAGTACACTGTCTTTGCCTATAAAAACAATTGTTTAGGGAATCTTTGAGCATGTGTGCCACAAACTCCTCGGTCACCATGTGGCTTGCCAGGCAACAACAGAAAAGTTCCTTTCATTACTCCAACGGCTTCCAACCATTAATAATGTAAGAGGAACAAATTTTGAATTTGACACCGATTGGGCCAGTTGACGTTTTCAAAATACATCCTGCATGAATAATGTAGGGTGAAAATCCAATATCTGAACAGCAGACCATACTGATGGACAAGCCCAGTTAATCTGCAAACCAGGAGGCTGCACCGCCTCCACTCTGAGCACATTACACTGGTGCCTTATAATGCACTTTGCACTGCTAGATGCTAAATAATGCTTCTGATATATTATAGTAAATCCTCGATTGCTTATGTGGCAGAACCCCCTCATTAGATTTAAGGAGGTTTAAATTCAGGTTTAGAGAGCAGTGTGTTTTCATGGGAGGGTTTGGGTATGGTGGTGGTGGGGGGTGGGGTTATGGTGGTGTTGGACTGAGGGTACCCATTGTTACCAGGTGGTCTGATGTCATTGGAAAGCTGCGCAGTTGTTGTGTTTAGGTGATTTGGGAGTCTATAGGTACAATTCAATTCAATACACCTATTTATCCCTTTTTGACCTTCTTGACTTAGGTGTTTTATATGCAGAATCTTCTGGAACCTGGACCAGGGTATGTGAGTGAGATTTGGCTTTGGGATTAGCAGTAATACCTGATGTTAAAAGTAATCAGAACGTCACTGTTAGCAGCTCTCTTTCCATCTCAACACTGCAAAGACAACAAATATCCTGGGGAGGGAGGGAGGGGAATGACTCACCAAAGTGCATTTACTCCCTTGGCACACAGCCTAATCTTTTAATTGTGTCTGTGTGAACTCTTTTATGGACAGAAAGGGGAACCATTTAAAAATGAATCTTTGTCATCATCGGCAAAGAACTGACTGAGTGCTGTACGTGTCAGAGTGCCTTGGGTAAATCCTGAAATAATCCATGTTTTTTGTGGTCTGAACATTTAAAGATATTGAATAGTACATGGCTTACTGTGGGAGCTATATATCATAGGTTGTGGTTATGTTATGGTTGTGTTTTTCTAAATGTTTGGAGGTAGATTCAAAATGTTTCCTATTATTAATCTGTCCATCTTTCTAGCCAATGGCCATGAAACATTTGAGCATTCTAAAATGCCATCCATATCTCTCCTTGTTAGTGAGGGTCTTATTCTTATATTTCACCCGGGAGATCCAACAGGAATCCAGTTAGAGAGAGAAGGAGAGAGAGGGGGAGTGTGTGTGTCCCAGGTAGAGAAAGTAATTTACACACAGGCTTTATCACCATACACACAGAGAGCTCTCATTACCACCAGTGAAGATGTGTCCACTCCCAGGAGTCAGGTGTCACTGGCTGAAGGACTGGCCTAGAACGTCCTGCAACAGCCGCAGCACAGGAGCCTGGGAGAGGTTTGGCTGGGGAGAGAGATACAGACCTGGGACCACAACCTCTTACACACTCAATATCCACGTTGTGTTGTTTTTCAACCATATCAAATCATCAAATCAAATGTATTTATATAGCCCTTCGTACATCAGCTGATATCTCAAAGTGCTGTACAGAAACCCAGCCTAAAACCCCAAACAGCAAGCAATGCAGGTGTAGAAGCACGGTGGCTAGGAAAAACTCCCTAGAAAGGCCAAAACCTAGGAAGAAACCTAGAGAGGAACCAGGCTATGTGAGGTGGCCAGTCCTCTTCTGGCTGT
The DNA here is from genome assembly GCF_057628025.1 of Oncorhynchus mykiss. Taxonomy (NCBI): domain Eukaryota; kingdom Metazoa; phylum Chordata; class Actinopteri; order Salmoniformes; family Salmonidae; genus Oncorhynchus; species Oncorhynchus mykiss. Next base: position 69,205,138 of record NC_143026.1, on the reverse strand, counting down.
GCCGGGTGGAGATTATAACAGAACATGGCCAAGATGTTGAAATGTTCATAAATGACCAACATGGTCAAATAATAATAATCACAGGCAGAACAGTTGAAACTGGAGCAGCAGCACGGCCAGGTGGACTGGGGACAGCAAGGAGTCATCATGTCAGGTAGTCCTGAGGCATGGTCCTAGGGCTCAGGTCCTCCGAGAGAGAGAAAGAAAGAAAGAGAGAATTAGAGAGAGCATACTTAAATTTATACAGGACACCGGATAGGACAGGAGAAGTACTCCAGATATAACAAACTGACCCTAGCCCCCCGACACATAAACTACTGCAGCATAAATACTGGAGGCTGAGACAGGAGAGGTCAGGAGACACTGTGGCCCCATCCGATGACACCCCCGGACAGGGCCAAACAGGAAGGATATAACCCCACCCACTTTGCCAAAGCACAGCCAACCATATTCTTCCATCAAACAACAATTTCATAAACACTCTCATTAGATTGCAGGCATATATGCACTGTTTCCCATCAATGCATACATTTCCCCTTATCCTGAGTAATAATGGCAGCATTTGTTGACCTCTTCACATAAAAAAATGGGAAGATGCTTTTAGCTGGAGACATTCAATGATGGCTGCCACGGCAACAAGCGTGTCCTTAAGAAACCCACACAGACAACAGTTCAGCAGTTCATTGTACTGCACTCCTGAAGTATACATACTTTAGTTGAATGTTATTTCCACTTTTTCACATTTTTGTAGAGAGAGAACAAGCAGGTCAGCTTTGAGTTTTCAGACTTTTAAATGGATATGGGAATATGTTATAATTCCTCAATAAATATTTTTACAAACCATTATTAAAGTGGCACATACAAAGCATGACACTTAATATATTACCCTGAAAAAAAAAAAAATGTGAATAAAACTGTCAGTATTTTAGAGATTTGAGGGGTCATATTCATTACTTTTAATTAACCCTTTCATAGTACAGGGGCTGTGTATGAATACCCATACTAGCGCACTATATACTTAAACTGCATACTATGTACTCATCGTCACATACAATTTAGTAAAAAGTATGCAGTATGCCACGGCCGCAACGAAGTAGTGGCTCCTTCCTGGCTGAGTAGGTGGGGTGGTATCGAGTGCGGGTGGATTTTTTCCAAATTCATCAGACAATTAGCTTTAACCAGCATGATAGCTAATTTCCAATTTGATTAATGTCTCTAAACTCTAAATTTCTCTAAAGAGCAATGGAGAAAGGCCTACTCAGGCTGGTTATTTGCAGACTATCACATTCGACCCGTAGTAGACCATATACAGTGCCTTGCGAAAGTATTCGGCCCCCTTGAACTTTGCGAACTTTTGCCACATTTCAGGCTTCAAACATAAAGATATAAAACTGTATTTTTTTGTGAAGAATCAACAACAAGTGGGACACAATCATGAAGTGGAACGACATTTATTGGATATTTCAAACTTTTTTTAACAAATCAAAAACTGAAAAATTGGGCGTGCAAAATTATTCAGCCCCCTTAAGTTAATACTTTGTAGCGCCACCTTTTGCTGCGATTACAGCTGTAAGTCGCTTGGGGTATGTCTATCAGTTTTGCATATCGAGAGACTGAAATTTTTTCCCATTCCTCCTTGCAAAACAGCTCGAGCTCAGTGAGGTTGGATGGAGAGCATTTGTGAACAGCAGTTTTCAGTTCTTTCCACAGATTCTCGATTGGATTTAGGTCTGGACTTTGACTTGGCCATTCTAACACCTGGATATGTTTATTTTTGAACCATTCCATTGTAGATTTTGCTTTATGTTTTGGATCATTGTCTTGTTGGAAGACAAATCTCCGTCCCAGTCTCAGGTCTTTTGCAGACTCCATCAGGTTTTCTTCCAGAATGGTCCTGTATTTGGCTCCATCCATCTTCCCATCAATTTTAACCATCTTCCCTATCCCTGCTGAAGAAAAGCAGGCCCAAACCATGATGCTGCCATCACCATGTTTGACAGTGGGGATGGTGTGTTCAGCTGTGTTGCTTTTACGCCAAACATAACGTTTTGCATTGTTGCCAAAAAGTTCAATTTTGGTTTCATCTGACCAGAGCACCTTCTTCCACATGTTTGGTGTGTCTCCCAGGTGGCTTGTGGCAAACTTTAAACAACACTTTTTATGGATATCTTTAAGAAATGCCTTTCTTCTTGCCACTCTTCCATAAAGGCCAGATTTGTGCAATATACGACTGAATGTTGTCCTATGGACAGAGTCTCCCACCTCAGCTGTAGATCTCTGCAGTTCATCCAGAGTGATCATGGGCCTCTTGGCTGCATCTCTGATCAGTCTTCTCCTTGTATGAGCTGAAAGTTTAGAGGGACGGCCAGGTCTTGGTAGATTTGCAGTGGTCTGATACTCCTTCCATTTCAATATTATCGCTTGCACAGTTCTCCTTGGGATGTTTAAAGCTTGGGAAATCTTTTTGTATCCAAATCCGGCTTTAAACTTCGTCACAACAGTATCTCGGACCTGCCTGGTGTGTTCCTTGTTCTTCATGATGTTCTCTGCGCTTTTAACGGACCTCTGAGACTATCACAGTGCAGGTGCATTTATACGGAGACTTGATTACACACAGGTAGATTGTATTTATCATCATTAGTCATTTAGGTCAACATTGTATCATTCAGAGATCCTCACTGAACTTCTGGAGAGAGTTTGCTGCACTGAAAGTAAAGGGGCTGAATAATTTTGCACGCCCAATTTTTCAGTTTTTGATTTGTTAAAAAAGTTTGAAATATCCAATAAATGTTGTTCCACTTCATGATTGTGTCCCACTTGTTGTTGATTCTTCACAAAAAAATACAGTTTTATATCTTTATGTTTGAAGCCTGAAATGTGGCAAAAGTTCGCAAAGTTCAAGGGGGCCGAATACTTTCGCAAGGCACTGTAGCTCATCTATTCTGTTTAAAAAGGACTGTAGACAGAAACAGATAATTTAATACCATTTCAAAATATTATTAGTGAATCCAAAGTGCTATAACATACAGTACTAGTCCAAAGTTTGGACACACTTAATCATTCAAGGTTTTTTCTTTATTTTTTTAAACTATGAAATAACACATATGGAACCAAAAAAGTGTTAAACAAATCCAAATATATTTTATATTTGAGATTCTTCAAAGTAGCCACCCTTTATCTTGATGACGGCTTTGCACACTCTTGGCCTTCTCTCAACCAGCTTCATGAGGAATGCTTTTCCAACAGTCTTGAAGGAGTTCCCACTTATGCTGAGCACTTGTTGGCTGTTTTTCCTTCACTCTGCGGTCCAACTCATCTCAAACCATCTCAATTGAGGTCAGGTGATTGTGGAGGCCAGGTCATCTGATGCAGCACTCCATCACTCTCCTTCTTGGTCAAATAACCCTTAACCTGGAGGTAATGATGGGTCATAGTCCTGTTGAAAAACAAATGATAGTCCCATCCCAGATGGGAAGGCGTATCGCTGCAGAATGCTGTGGTAGCCATCCTGGTTAAGTATGCCTTGAATTCTAAATAAACCACAGACAGTGTCACCAGCAAAGCACCCCCACACCATCACACCTCCTCCTCCATGCTTCACGGTGGGAACCCCACATGCGGAGATCATTCGTTCATGGACTCTGCATCTCACAAAGACACAGTGGTTGGAACCAAAAATCTCAAATATGGGTTCATCAGACCAAAGGACAGATTTCCACCGGTCTAATGTCCATTGCTCGTGTGTCTTGGTCGAAGCAATTTTCTTCTTATTATTGGTGTCATTTAGTAGTGGTTTCTTTGCAGCAATTCGCCCATGAAGGCCTGACTCACATAGTCTCCTCTGAACAGTTGATGGTGAGATGTGTCTGTTACTTGAATTCTGAGAAGAATTTATTTGGGCTGTAATTTCTGAGGCTGATAACTCTAATGAACTTATCCTCTTCAGCCAAGGTAACTCTGGGTCTTCCTTTCCTGTGGCGGTCCTCATGAGAGTCAGTTTCATCATAGCGCTTGATGGTTTTTGCAACTGCACTTGTTCCAGATTGAATGACCTTCATGTCTCAAAGTAATGATGGACTGTTGTTTATCTTTGCTTATTTGAGCTGTTCTTGTCATTATATGGACTTGGGCTTTTACCAGAAAGGGCTATCTTCTGTATACCAATACTACCTAGTCGCAACACAACTGACTGTCTCAAACACATTAAGAAGGAAAGAAATTCCACAAATTAACTTTTAACAAGACACAACTGTTAATTGAAATGCATTCCAGGTGACTACCTCATGAAGCTGGTTGAGAGAATGCTAAGAGTGTGCGAAGCTGTCATCAGGGCAAAGGGTGGCTACTTTGAAGAATCAAAATATAAAATATATTTTGATATGCTTAATGCTTTTTTGGTTACTACATGATTCCATATGTGTTATTTCATAGTTTTGATGTTTTCACTATTATTCTACAATGTAGAAAATAGTAAAAATAAAGAAAAACCCTTGAACAAGTAGGTGTGTCCAAACTTTTGACTGGTACTGTATATGTAAATTAAATAGCCTAGTTCACACAACAAACTTTTCAAATATTCAAATAAAAAGCCTACTGCACATTAATTAATTAAATAGGTAGCCTACCTTACAAAAGTAAAACAATCCATATGTTTAAATCAAAAGGCCTGGACTGGGTTTACCAAAAGCATCGTAGCACTAAGATCATCTTATTCCATTAAAACAAAATTATCTTAGTGCTACGATGCTTTCAGGGAATCCAGCCCTGATTAACATGACATCAATAACGCAGCCACATCCAAGCCAAGTCCGACACATTCAGAAAAATATGGTTTAGTGTTTTGTTTAAAAGCACTGATGAAGGCCAAGAAAACAATAAACACTACAATACAATACTCCGTGATAATTTTAAGGAGAACAAAAACTACTTTGCCTACATTTGAACACCACCACAGAAGCTTCGCTATTCGGCATCTTCCCAATGAAGTAGCCTAGTTTTGTTGTTTGGCTACTTGAAGAGACCTAGGGCCTATCACTCGCAGTGTGTGAGTGTGTGTCGAATTCTACTAGATGAAGAGCCAAAATGAGGCCAGGCATCACTCCCCTCAGAGTTTCCAAAGCAGGCTGGGCCTCACATCAACGGAATCAGGAGCGACTGATGCGCCAAGGCCTCGCTGTGAACACATCAGCCCGACTAAGGTGCTCTACTTCCCATGGCACCCCCCTCCCTCCCATCCTGCCAGCCAGCCCAGACGCTCCCTCAGTCTGTCCGCACTAACTCTAGGCATGGACAAACCACTTCTCTCTACACCCATCTAGGGAAACCTCCAGACAGTCCCCGTCATAGCCATACATCTTCTTCAGTCTGCCTTATCATTTTTGTCCCCAACTAAAAATAGTATGAGAAGACACTGTGCATATCCACTTCTTTCAAAACTACTTAACCTAAAAATGGTACGTATGTAGTTACATGAATCAACCATGAAGATGTGTAATCCAGCACCTGGCTTATTTTCCTGGAGAGCTTTAAAAGCCTGTAACACTGTCATAAACTGGCAGTTTGTTTAGGATCTTATCTGCCACTGGAATCTGTGTAAGTCGACTGCAATGATATAGAACAGTAACCTTCCTCTTCCTTCAACACTTCAATCAAAACATTATTGATACAGACGCACAACACCGTTAAAGACATTGCGTGATGAACCCAAACAACTGGATTTGTTTGGATATTTTCTACATTTCCCCCTCTAAACTTCCCCATCCATTTTCTCACTCCTCGCCAACTCCACCTTGCCATAGCAAATCAGACATTCAGTTCAGCTAAAGTGCATCACAAAGAGAGGGAGAAGGCTGATAATTCCTTTGTGAGCGCGTGTACGTATGTGCGTCTGTGTGTACGTGTGTGTGGCCGCCAACACACCTCAGAAGTGACAGACGACGGGTTGTAAAGGAGAGAGAATTACATCCTGTCATCAGGCTGGATTAGGCATTCTGTTATTCCTATTTGGCCGAGGCATCTTCATTCTACCCATCAAAGACCCCAGCTTTACCCGGCAAAATACCTGCAAGCCACGCCATGTTTACACACACATTACTAAATCTCTCCTTATGCTGCGCTTTTAGTTTAAATGTACAGCACCTGTTAGTCTGCCTGAGTCTGTCCAACACCTAAAATGGGGATGGCTTGGAAATGTATTCGGAGAGCATAGCTTTCACAAGTTAATACAGAATGTGCAGCCAACTTCTCTCTCAACTCAATCCCTCTTCATCTGAAAAGACTCACGCAGGTGTGTGATGAGACTCTGGAACTCACACACACACACACACGCACGCACACACACACACACACACACACACACACACACACATAGGAACAGAGCTGCGATTAATATTTCATCAGGAAGCTCAGTAATGATCTGAAATTGGAGTCCCCTTTTGAACTTGAATACTAATTCAATAATTATAGCTGTGTCCGAAATGGGCCTACATCCAACAATTGCAAAAGCTTAACCAGCACTCCGAGGCCCAGGGGTCACCACCTGAGTTCACAGCCTAATTAGCACGTCAGGTAGACTTTTGTCTGAGGATCGCTGGCCCAGACATGGATCCCAGAGTGAAGTTTTAGCTCTGCTGCTTCTGCTGCTGGTGCTTGTGGTGGTCCCTCTTTAGCTGGCCTCAGTGGGGACACTGTAGATTAAAACGCAAATGTTGCACAGGGGTTTAGCGTGTTTGGTAAGGATTCAGTGTCTTTTATGTTACAGGGTTGTGTTTGATTGTGGAAATAAGATGGGACAATTATAGCAAAGAGTAGTGTTTGGTGTGTTTAATTTACTAAAACCAATTTGATAGTCTGAAATGAAATCATATTGTCATCTTGGAAAACCAAAGATCCAAAGTTCAAGAACAATAAAAATACAAATTGAAGAGAAATAATGATTGTAATGATGTTTGTTATTAAAACAGCTCTGAAGTGAGTTTGTTGTTGAAGTACGCGCTGTGCTGTCTGTCCAACAAAACCAAAGTATTAAATCAGCTCTTTGTGGCAGGATGAATTGCAATCACAGAGGATACACAGGCAGCAGTGATGTGTAACCTGTTGAAACCCAAACAGCCGATGTAGTATGATAAGAGGAAGGCCTATTGTGCAACTCAAACCCTTATGTCCCATCTGAGTGTGACCTCATTTTCTGGCCCACTTTGTGTGTTTTGTAGACCACACTACATTGGAATGGAAATGTATGACTTCAATATTTATGACTAGGTACATATCTTACAGTATATCTGAAATGTTCCGTTTGCAGTTGGGTTTTTTTCACCTTTATTTAACCAGGTAGGCTAGCTGAGAACAAGTTCTCATTTACGACCTGGCCAAGATAAAGCAAAGCAGAGCAGTGCGACACAAACAACAACACACAGTTACACATGGAATAAACAAACATACAGTCAGTAAAACAATACAAAAGGTATATATATATATATATATATACATATATATATATATATATATATATATATATATATATATATATATATATATATATATATATATATATATATATACAATGTGTGCAACTGAGGTAGGATAAGGCAATAAATAGGCCATAGTGGTGAGAGAATTACAATATGGCAATTAAACACTGGAGTGATAGTTGTGAAAAAGATGAGTGTGCAGAGTAGAGATACAGGGGCAAAGGAGCAAAATAAAAAATAAAAATAACAGTATAGGGATGAGGTAGTTGGATGGGCTATTTACAGATGTGTACAGGTGCAGTGATCTGTGAGTTGCTCTGACAGCTGATGCTTAAAGCTAGTGAGGGAGATATGAGTCTCCAGCTTCAGTGATTTTTGCAGTTCGTTCCAGTCATTGGCAGCAGAGAACTGGAAGGAAAGCCGGCCAAAGGAGGAATTGGCTTTGGGGGTGACCAGTGAAACATACCTGCTGGAGCGTGTGCTACAGGTAGGTGCTGCTATGGTGACCAGTCAGCTGAGATACGGCGGGACTTTACCTAGCAATGACTTATAGATGATCTGTAGCCAGTGGGTTTGGCGACAAATATGAAGCCAGGGCCAGCCAACGAGAGCATACAGGTCGCAGTGGTGGGTAGTATATGGGGCTTTGGTGAAAAAACGGATGGCACCGTGATAGACTGCATCCAATTTGCTGAGTAGAGTGTTGGAGGCTATTTTGTAAATGACATCGCCGTAGTCAAGAATTGGTAGGATAGTCAGTTTTACGAGGGTATGTTTGGCGGCATGAGTGAAGGATGCTTTGTTGCGAAATAGGAAGCCAATTCGAGATTTCATTTTGGATTGGAGATGCTTAACCTGAGTCTGGAAAGAGAGTTTACAGTGTAAACTTGCATTTAAGAGCAGTTGGAGGCCACGGAAGGAGAGTTGTATGGCATTGAAGCTCGTCTGTTGGTTAGTTAACACAGTGTCCAAAGAATTATACAGAATGGTGTCGTCTACTTAGAGGTGGATCAGAGAATCACCAGCAGCAAGCGAGACATCATTGATGTAAACAGAGAAGAGAGTCGTCCCGAATTGAACCCCGTGGCACCCCAATAGAGACTGCCAGAGGTCTGGACAACAGGCCCTCCGATTTGACACACTGAACTCTATGTTGTTGAACCAGGCAAGGCAGTCATTTGAGAAACCAAGGCTGTTGAGTCTGACGATAAGAATGTGGTGATTGACAGAGTCGAAAGCCTTGGCCAGGTTGATGAATACAGCTGCACAGTATTGTCTCTTATCGATGGCAGTTATGATATCGTTTAGGACCTTGAGCGTGGCTGAGGTGCACCCATGACCAGCTCGAAAACCAGATGGCATAGCAGAGAAGGTACTGTGGGATTTGAAATGGTCGGTGATCTGTTTGTTAACTTGGCTTTTGAAGACCTTAGAAAGGCACAGCAGGATAGATATAGGTCTGTAGCAGATTGGGTCTAGAGTGTCCCGCCCCTTTGAAGAGGTGGATGACCGCGGCAGCTTTCCAATCTTTGGGGATCTCAGACGATACGAATGAGAGGTTGAACAGGCTAGTAATAGGGGTAGATAATTTTAGAAAGAGAGGTTCCAGATTGTCTAGCCTGGCTGATTTGTAGGGGTCCAGATTTTGCAGTCCTTTCAGAACATCACCTATCTGGATTTGGGTGAAGGAGAAATGGGGAGGCTTGGGCAAGTTACTGTGGGGGATGCAGGGCTGTTGACCGGGGTAGGGGTAGCCAGGTGAAAAGCATGGCCAGCTGTAGAAAAATGCATGTTGAAATTCTCAATTATTGCAGATTTATCGATGGTGACAGTGTTTCCTAGCCTCAGTGCAGTGGGTAGCTGGGAGGAGGTGCTGTTATTCTCCATGGACTTTACAGTGTCCCAGAACTTTTTGGAGTTTGTGCTACAGGATGCACATTTCTGTTTGAAAAAGCTAGCCTTTGCTTTCCTAACTGCTTGTGTATGTTGGTTCCTGACTTCCCTGAAAAGTTGCATATCGCCGGGGCTGTTCAATGCTAATGCAGTCCGCCACAGGATGTGTTTGTGCTGGTCAAGGGCAGTCAGGTCTGGAGTGAACCAAGGGCTATATCTGTTCCTGGTTTACTTTTTTTTGAATGGGAAGTGCTAATTTAAGATGGTGAGGAAAGCACTTTTAAAGAATAACCAGGCATCCTCTACTGACGGAATGTGGTCAATATCCTTCCAGGATACCCGGGCCAGGTCGATTAGAAAGGCCTGCTTGCTGAAGTGTTTTAGGGAGCGTTTGACAGTGATGAGGGGTGGTCGTTTGACCGCAGACCCATTACGGACGCAGGCAATGAGGCAGTGATCGCTGAGATCCTGGTTGAAAACAGCAGAGGTGTATTTGGAGTACAGGTTGGTTAGGATGAAATCTATCAGGGTTCCCGTGTTTATGGATTTAGGGTTGTACCTGGTAGGTTCATTGATAATTTGTGTGAGATTGAGGGCATCTAGTTTAGATTGTAGGATGGCCGGGGTGTTAAGCATGTCCCAGTTTAGGTCACCTAACAGCACAAGCTCTGAAGATATATGGGGGGAAATCAATTCACATATGGTGTCCAGGGCACAGCTGGGGGCAGAAGGTGGTCTATAGCAAGCGGCAACGGTGAGAGACTTGTTTCTGGAAAGGTGGATATTTAAAAGTAGAAGCTCATATTGCGTGGGCGCATACCTGGATAGTAAAGACAGAACTCTGCAGGCTATCTCTGCAGTAGATTGCAACTGCGCCCCCTTTGGCAGTTCCATCTTGTCGGAAAATGTTATAGTTAGGGATGGAAATTTCACGGCTTTTGGTGGTCTTTCTAAGCCAGGATTCAGACACAGCTAGGACATCCGAGTTGGCAGAGTGTGCTAAGGCAGTGAATAAAACAAATTCAGGGAGGAGGCTTCTAATGTTAACATGCATGAAACCAAGGCTTTTACGTTTACAGAAGTCAACAAAAGAGAGGGCCTGGGGAGTGGGAGTGGAGCTAGCTAGGGCCTGGATTACCCTCTACATCACCAGAGGAACAGAGGAGGAGTAGGATAAGGGTACGGCTAAAGGGTATAAGTCCTGGTCGTCTAATGCGTTTGGAACAGAGAGTAAAAGGAGCAGGTTTCTGGGCACAGTAGAATAGGTTCAAGGCATAATGTACAGACAAAGATGGTAGGATTTGAATACAGTTAAGGTAAACCTATGTATTGAGTGACGATGAGAGAGATATTGTCTCCAGAAACATAATTTAGACCAAGTGAGGTCATCGCATGTGTGGGAGGTAGAACTAAATGGTTAACTAAGGCATATTGAGCAGGGTTAGAGGCTCTACAGTGAAATAAGGCAATAATTACTAACCAAAACAAGCAATGGACAAGGCATATTGACATTAGGGAGAGGCATGCGTAGCCGAGTGATCACAGGGGTCCAGTGAGTGGCTCTGGTGGGTCGGAGACACGGCGATTCAGGGAGCTAGCGGGCCGGGGCTAGCAAGCTAGCAGAAGGGCCTTAGGGGGACGTTGCGATGGAAGAAGTCAGTTGTAGCCCCCTGTGCTGTAACATCGGCAGACCAGTCATCGTGGATCAGCAGGGCTCCGTGTGGTGAAAGGGTCCAGGTCAAATGGCAAAATAGGTATAGTGGCCAAGAATTTGTCCGATGGGCCTTTTAAGATAACAGTCCGATATGCTCTAGACAGCTAGCGGGCCGTGGATAGCAGGCTAGCAGATTGGCATTCAGGGGACGTCGCGACGGAGGAGCCAGTTGAAAACCCCCCTTGGTCGAATTACTTTGGTAGTCCAGTCGTGATGGGTCGTTGGGGGTCCAGGCCAATTGGCAAAATAGGTATTGTAGCCCAAGGAGTGGCTGATGGACCTCTTCGGCTAGCCGGGAGATGGCCTTAGCAAAGGCTAGCTCCAGGCTAGTTGGTGCTTGCTTTGGGACAGAGACGTTAGCCAGGAGTGGTCACTCGGATAGCAGCTCTGATTTGCTCTGGTTTGGGTCGCACTGTGCAGACTGGCGAGAGTTGTCCGGGCTAAAGGTAGCTGATGACCGACCGCTAGCAGTGGCTTGCTGACAACAAGCTAGTAGCTAGTTAGCTGGCTAGCTTCTGTTGGGGGTTCCGGTTCAAAGTAAAGAAAATAGCAGATCCATACCACATTGGGTGAGGCGGATTGCAGGAGTGCATGTTGAATTTGAGGTTAAGAAAAATATGAAAATATATGCAAAGAAAAAAAGATATAAACGATTTATACACGGGACACGACAAGACGAGGAAAAAAACGTCTGACTGCTACGCCATCTTGGACATCTACAAAATACAATATTTTACTGACCGTTTTTGGTGGGCAGGCAGGGAAAGCTCAGTTACAAAAAAATAAATCTATAAAATAAAGAGTAGAGTGTTTAAAATGTCAGATAGTTTGTCAATATTGTTATACATAGCATCATAATATAGGGTGTCTACTCTGCCCAGAGTGGGTAAAAACCCGCTTTGGTGATGAAATTTCACTTCATATGTTATAAAATATATTTTACCAAGACAAATATGATTATTCATGTTCTTAATCATACAGTGTGGTCTTTCTCTATCATTTCATTAACAGTATATACAACAAGGTGGATTTTGTACCCTACATCCCATGATAAGCACTGAGCTCTGTTGACAGAGCGGTGCATCTTTCTCGACGCAACTTTGGAAAAATTCCAATAACTTCTGAACGGATTATGATAAAGACATGAAGTTTGCAACATTTGGTTTTCTTAGAGGATTATCTACACAACATATCAATTTATACATTGCTCAAAATATGCATTTTTTTTGTGGATCCATAATGTGATAATCTTGTTCATCACCACAGTGCTGTCTTTACTGAAGAGATGGACTGCTTAGTGAAAGAGGTCTGACCTCGATGTCTGTAGAAATGCAGAGAGATGTGACATGTCATCTGAAATGGGGCCCCAATCTTCTGCCTGACCCCTCCTGACCCTGTGTGCTGTAAACAGGTTGAAGGACAGACAGACAGTGAGGCATGAGGTCACCACAGGGTACTGCTGCTGTTTCTAACTGGCTCACTGAGACAGACTGCTGTCATTAGAGCGGGTGCTTAGTTTGTTAGTTAGGTACCTACAGTATTGGAATGGGGGCGGAGTCTCCATAGGGGTTTCTCGGTTCACTCATTACCTCATCTCAAACTGTCCCCTCTTTTTTGGATACAGCTGCGGGATGGGTGGAAAGGAGAGGGGGGGGCACAGGGGAGGTACAGAGGAGGGTACGGGGGAGAGGGGTTGCCTTTCCCTTCCTCTAGCAGGCTAGACAGCTGCTTCCAGCTGCACCCGAGCCCAGCGGAGATCTGTCACAGGACATCTGCGTTGGGCCTCCTCGCCCCGCCGTCACTGGCCCTCCTTTTCTGCTTCACTGGGGGCTTGTCACAAGTCGTCTCGGTGCTCACAGTGCGCTGACAGCTGCTGAGGCTAACGACAGGAGAAGTCCCACTGATGCCAGACATGCTGGTGTTACGCTCTCTGTCCTACCCTACCACACACACATCTGCCCAATCCCCCATCGGTTAGTAGACACACCAGTCTGACCTGTTGAGTAGCATGTTGCTATTCCTTGATTAATGAGTTTCAATTTCCACATTTTCATGGAAGTTGAATGGAAACTTTAACATTAATTTGCCATCAGAAAATGTTGTAATTTCACAGAATTACTGTTAGAGATAGTTTTAATATTCTGTATAGGTGCATTGCAACTTATGGGGGGGGAAATATACTGAACAAAAATATATATTTAGAAGATTTTACTTAGTTGCAGTTCATATATGGAAATCAGTCAATTGAAATACATTACATAGGCCCTAATCTATGGATTTCACATATATGCATCTGTTAGTCACAGATACTTTAAATAAAAAGGTAGGAGCGTGGATCAGAAAACCAGTCAGTATCTGGTGTGACCACCATTTGCCTCATGCAGCGCGACACATCTCCTTCGTATACAGTAGAGTTGATAAGGCTGTTTGATTGTGGTCTGTGGAATGTTGTCCCACTCCTCTTCAAGTCGCTGGATAATGGAGCTGGAACACGCTGTCGTACATGGTGATACAGAGCATCCCACACAGCTCAATGGGTGACATGTCTGGTGAGTGTGCAGGCTATGGAAGGACTGGGACATGTTCAGCTTCCAGGAATTGTGTAGAGTTCCATGCGACATGGGGCTGAGCATTAACATGCTGAAATATGAGGTGATGGCGGCGAATAAATGGGACGACTATGGGCCTCAGGATCTCATCACTGTATATCTGTGCATTCAAATTGCCATTGATAAAATGCAATTGTGTTTGTTGTGTGTAGCTTATGCCTGCCTATACCATGACCCCACCACCACCATGCAGCACTCTGTTCACAACGTTGACATCAGCAAACCTCTCGCCCACACGATGCCATTAAAAAACATGTCTGCAGTTGTGAGGCCAATTGGACGTACTGCCAAATTCTCTAAAACAACGTTGGAGGCGGCTTATGGTAGAGAAATGTGCATTACATTTTTTGGTAACAGCTCTAGTGGACATACCTGCAGTTTGCACGCTCCCTCAAAACTTGAGACATCTGTGGCATTGTGTTGTTTGACAAAGCTGAACATTTTAGAGTGTTCTTTTATTGTCCCCCAGCACAAGGTGCACCTGTGTCCACCTGATCATGCTGTTTAACCAGCATCTTGATATGCCACACCTGTCAGGTGGATGGATTATCTTGGCAAAAGAGAAATGCTCACTAACAGGGATGTAAACACATTTGAGCGTAATAAGCTTTTTGTGCATATGGAACATTTCTGGGATCTTTTATTTTAGCTCATGAAACATGGGACCAACACTTTACATGTTGCGTTTATATTTTCGTTCAGTGGATGTTGTGGAATATTGTTTCTTTCAAGCATATGCTTTTGTATAGTGAATGCTATGAACCTAATTTGGAGTCACTAATTAGTTGATCCCTGGAGGATAAAAGACTGCCTACTTCCTGTAGGAAGTGTTCCGAAAGCAGAGAGATCTGTCCCTGTCCCCCTGTCCCCCTGTCCCCTGCCTGTTTAAAGCCAGTTTCCAGGCAGCAGGCTGGAGGGGGTGAGTGATGCCCTTGGGCCGTAGGCCTGTTGTCTCTGTGTGTGTGTGTGCTGTCTCCATCTCTACACAGTGGATTTAGCTCCCTTTCACCCCTTTGCTCTCCACCACATACTGCAGCCTGGCCTCAGAAACTAAACATAACATACTAAATGTAAATCCGGAACACTCAAATTAGTATGATATGTTACATTTTGTATGGTTACATAAGACAGAAGGTTACTTAATAAGGCAAAAACGAAACTAGGGTGATTGGTCGGGGTGGATTGGTGGGCATATAACACAAACATCTAGCAACATTTTTTAAATGTATCTTTCCAGAAATAATTATCTCCCAGCTGTGCCCTGGACACCATATGTGTATTGATTGCCCCCAATAAGTATTCTGGGTTCATTCTGTTAGGTTACCTAAACTGGGAAATGCTTAACACCCCGGCAGTCCTACAATCTAAGCTAGATGCCCTCAATCTCACATAAATTATCAAGGAACCCACCAGGTACAACCCTAAATCCATAAACATGGGCACCCTCATAGATATCATCCTGACCAACTTGCCCTCCAAATACACCTCTGCTGTTTTCAATCAGGATCTCAGTGATCACTGCCTCATTGCCTGCATCCGCTATGGGTCCGCGGTCAAACGACCACCCCTCATCACTGTCAGATAATCCCTAAAACACTTCCGCAAGCAGGCCTTTCTAATCGACCTGGCCCGGGTATTCTGGAAGAATATTGACCTCATCCCGCCAGTAGAGGATGCCTGGTCGTTCTTTAAGTGTTTTCCTCACCATCTTAAATAAGCATGCCCCTTTCAAAGAAAGTAGAACTAAGAAGAGATATAGCCATTGGTTCCCTCCAGACCTGACTGCCCTCAACCAGAACAAAAACATCCCTTTAATCCCTGATTGAATAGTCCCTGCAATATGCAACTATTCAGGGAAGTCAGGAACCAATACACACAGTCAGTCAGGAAAGCAAAGGCTAGCTTTTTCAAACATAAATTTGCATCCTGTAGCAAACTCCAAATAGTTTTGGGACACTGTAAAGTCCATGGAGAATAAGAGCACGGCCTCCCAGCTGCCCACTGCACTGAGGCTAGGAAACACTGTTACCATTGATAAATCCACGATAATCGAGAATTTCAAGAAGCATTTCTCTACGGCTGGTCATGCTTTCCTCCTAGCTACCCCAACACCGGGCAACAGCTCCGCACCCCCCACAGCTACTTGCCCTAGCCTCACCATTTTCTCCTTCACCCAAATCAAGATAGCAGATGTTCTGAAAGAGCTGCAAAACCTGGACCCGTACAAATCAGCTGGGCTAGACAATCTGGACCCTCTCTTTCTAAAATTATCCGCTGCTATTGTCGCAACTCCTATTACCTGTCTGTTCAACCTCTCTTTCGTATCATCCAAGAAACCTAAATATTGGAAAGCTGCCATGGTCATCTCCGTCTTCAAATAGTGTGACACTCTAGACCCAAACTGTTGCAGACCTATATCTAACCTGCCCTGCCTTTCTAAAAAAAGCCAAGTTAGTAAACAGATCACTGACCATTTCGAATTCCAACGTACCTTCTCCTTCTTTGGACACTGTGTTAACAAACCTCCAAACGAGCTTCAATGCCATACAACTCTCCTTCCGTTGCATCCAACTGCTCTTAAAAGCTAGTAAAACTAAATGCATGCTTTTCAACCGATTGCTGCCCGCACCCGCCTGCACGACTGGCATCACTACTCTGGACGGTTCGGACTTAGAACATGTGGACAACTACAAATGCCTAGGTGTCTGGCTAGACTGTAAACCCTCCTTCCAGATGCATAATAAACCTCTCCAATCCAAAATGAAATCTAGAATCGGCTTCCTATTTCACATCAAAGCCTCCTTCACTCATGCCGCCAAACATACCCTCGTAAAACTGACTATCCTACCGATTCTTGACTTTGGCGATGTCATTTACAAAACAGCCTCCAACACTCTACTCAGCAAACTGGATGCAGTCTATTACAGTGCCATCCGTTTTGTCATCAAAGCCCCATATACCACCCACCACTGTGACCTGTATGTTCATGTTGGCTGGCTCTCGCTACATATTCGTCGCCAGACCCACTGGCTCCAGGTCATCTATAAGTCTTTGCTAGGTAAAGCTCCACCTTATCTCAGCTCACTGGTCACGATAACAACACTCACCCATAGCACGCGCTTCACCAGGTATATCTCTGTCACGTAATATCAAGGTGGGTGGAATCAGGCGCAGAGAGCAGGTTACAGTGAGTCGATAGTTATTTATTCTCCGAAAACCAAACACGGTCAACCCAAATATGCAGGGTGAAATAATCCAACACAGGATCAAAATATTATCGGAGAAAATAACACACACGTATTAACCCAAAATACATGAATCCAAAACAATCCCGCACAAAACAAGGGCGGGACAACCTACTACATATAAGGACGTTAATTAAACTAAAATACACACAGGTGAAACTAATAAGACAAAACCAACAGACAAACGAAAAAGGGATCGGTGGTGGCTAGTAGGACGGTGACGACGACCGCCGAGCACCGCCCGAACAGGCAGGAGAGCCAACCTCGGCGGAAGTCGTGACAGTACCCCCCCCCTGACGCGCGGCCCCCGCAGCGCGCCGCCACCGTCCTCGAGGACGACCCGGAGGACGAGGTGCTGGGCGATCCGGGTGGAGGCGGTGGAAATCTCTCAGGAGAGAAGGGTCCAAAATATCCCTCACCGGAACCCAGCATCTCTCCTCCGGACCGTACCCCTCCCAGTCCACGAGGTACTGTAGGCCCCCCACCCGGCGTCTCGAATCCAGAATGCCCCGAACTGTGTACGCCGGGGACCCCTCGATGTCCAGGGGGGGCGGAGGGACCTCAGGCACCTCACCTTCTTGCAGGGGACCAGCCACCACCGGCCTGAGGAGAGACACATGAAACGAGGGGTTAATACGGTAATACCTAGGAAGTTGTAACCTGTAACACACCTCGTTTATTCTCCTCAGGACTTTGAACGGCCCCACACACTGCGGCCCCAGCTTCCGACAGGGCAGGCGGAGGGACAGGTTTCGGGTCGAGAGCCAGACCCTGTCCCCCGGTGCAAACACGGGGGCCTCACTGCGGTGCTGGTCAGCGCTCCTCTTCTGCCGTTCGCCCGCTAACCGTAGTGAGTCCTGAACGGCCTTCCAGGTGTCCTTGGAGCGCTGTACCCATTCCTCCACCGCAGGAGCCTCGGTCTGGCTCTGATGCCATGGGGCCAGGACCGGCTGGTAACCTAACACACACTCAAAAGGAGACAAGTTAGTTGAGGAGTGGCGTAGGGAGTTCTGGGCTAGTTCAGCCCAGGGAACATACCTTGCCCACTCACCAGGCCGGTCCCGGCAATAGGACCGCAGAAACCTGCCCACATCTTGGTTTACGCGCTCCACCTGCCCATTACTCTCGGGGTGAAAACCTGAGGTTAAGCTGACCGAGACCCCCAGTCTCTCCATAAACGCCCTCCATACTCTGGACGTGAATTGGGGACCCCGATCAGAAACGATGTCCTCAGGCACTCCATAGTGCCGGAAGACATGGGTAAACAAGGCCTCAGCAGTCTGCAGGGCCGTAGGGAGACCGGGCAACGGGATGAGACGACAGGACTTAGAAAACCGGTCCACAATGACCAGGATCGTAGTACTTCCCTGGGACGGGGGAAGGTCGGTAAGAAAGTCCACCGATAAGTGTGTCCACGGCCGTTGTGGAACGGGGAGGGGTTGTAATTTCCCTCTAGGAAGGTGCCGAGGAGCCTTGCTCTGAGCACACACTGAGCAGGAGGAGACATAAAATCTCACGTCTTTAGCTAGCGTGGGCCACCAGTATCTCCCTCTCAGACTCCGCACTGTCCTCTCAATGCCAGGATGACCCGATGAGGGGAGAGTATGAGCCCACCGAATCAGCTTGTCCCGGACCCCCCTCGGTACGTACTGAGTTCCCACTGGACAGTTGGGGGGGGCCGGCTCTGACCGTGAGGCCTCCTCTATCTCCGCGTCCACCTCCCATACCACCGGTGCCACGAGACATGACGGTGAAATGATGGGAGCTGGCTCAACGGGCCGCTCCTCGGTATCATAGAGGCGGGACAGCGCGTCGGCTTTGGTGTTTTGGGAGCCTGGCCGGTATGAGAGGGTAAACCGGAACCTGGTAAAAAACACAGCCCATCTAGCCTGACGTGGATTTAGTCTCTTCGCTGCCCGGATATACTCGAGATTACGATGGTCAGTCCAGATGAGAAAGGGGTGTTTAGCCCCCTCAAGCCAATGTCTCCACACCTTCAGAGCCTTGACTACAGCTAACAACTCCCGGTCCCCCACATCATAGTTTCGCTCCGCTGGGCTGAGCTTGCTCGAAAAGAAAGCACAAGGGCGAAGCTTGGGTGGCACGCCCGAGCGTTGGGACAGCACGGCTCCGACCCCAGCCTCGGACGCATCCACCTCCACTATGAACGCTAAAGAGGGGTCCGGATGCGCCAACACGGGCGCATTGGTGAACAGCTCCTTCAAACGAGTGAATGCTCTGCCCGCCTCTGCTGACCAGCGCAAGCGCACCGGTCCTCCCTTCAGCAGCGAGGTGATGGGAGCAGCCACCTGACCAAAACCCCGGATAAACCTCCGGTAGTAATTGGCAAACCCTAAAAACCGCTGCACCTCTTTTACCGTGGTCGGAGTCGGCCAATTACGCACGGCTGTAACGCGGTCATCCTCCATCACCACCCCAGAGGTGGAAATACGATATCCCAGGAAGGAAACGGACTGCTTGAAAAACTCACATTTCTCCGCCTTGCAATACAGGTCATGCTCCAGCAGTCGCCCAAGTACCTTACGCACCAGAGACACATGCGCCGCGCGTGTGGCAGAATAGATCAAGATGTCATCGATGTACACTACCACTACCTGCCCGAGCAGGTCTCGGAGAATTTCGTCTACGAAGGATTGGAAGACGGCTGGAGCATTCTTCAACCCGTATGACCCGGCATGACGCGGTACTCATAATGACCAGATGTAGTACTAAATGCAGTTTTCCACTCATCTCCTCCCCGGATACGCACCAGATTATACGCGCTCCTCAGGTCCAATTTTGTGAAGAAGCGCGCCCCGTGAAATGATTCCACCGCCGTAGCGATGAGAGGTAGTGGGTAACTAAACCCCACTGTGATGGAATTTAGACCTCTATAATCAATGCACGGACGCAGACCTCCATCCTTCTTCTTCACAAAAAAGAAGCTTGAGGAGACGGGTGATGCGGAGGGCCGAATGTACCCCTGTCTCAGCGATTCAGCAACGTATGTTTCCATCGCTACCGTCTCCTCCTGGGACAATGGATACACGTGACTCCTAGGAAGTGCAGCGTTCTCCAGAAGGTTTATCACGCAGTCCTCTCGACGATGAGGTGGTAATTGGGTCGCCTTCCTTTTACTGAAGGCGATAGCCAAATCGGCATATTCAGAGGGAATGCGCACGGTGGAGACTTGGTCTGGACTCTCCAC